>NC_133371.1:40461272-40495413 GCF_049309525.1 Garra rufa | reverse complement strand
GTTGAGCAATGTAGCCAATCACAGACATATCTGTTGTTTCCGAACAATTAGAAACACTTGTCAGAAATCACTCACTGCTGAAAGCGCCTGATCGGTTTTTATTTTTATAAGTGCCGTTTTGTGCGCTCGTGAATCATCTTATGAGTGTAGACGCGATGTAAATAAAATATTAATTGTGTAGTTTAGAGAGCTTTATTAATAATAACGGAATTTTGTGAGATCTCTATGAACTTTTAGTGATAATAAGGGGAGCGTGCTTTGCACTTTCCAGGCTATAATCCATTTAGAATTTGTATGAAACTTTCGTTTTTCGGCACATGCAAGCTGATATGTTTTGGGAGTGACTATTTGCATATTTACGCTGGGTTTATTCTCGAAATAACGGTGAAGCAATAGACGGGATAAAAATATATTTTCCCCTTCTCCCAAAACAACTTACTGTTTCAGCTATAAAATAGTTCAGTTTTGTATGTAATGGCAAAATGTTTATATTTAGTTTCGTTTTTTATTTAGCTAATTTAGAAAAACGCTTGGAGCATTTTTTATTCGTTAAATATATATATTTACCGAACAGCGCCCAGCGGAAGACTGATCATAGTCTGTTTGATCAGTTTGCCTTCTCAAATCATCACGACTTGCCTAAAATGAAATCTATAGATATAAAACAGTTCAAGTATAAAACAATGGTAGTTTAAACGTTACAGATAAATGTGCGCTATATGTGCATATAGTTTGTGCAGAAAGTGGAAGCTAAAGCTTGCAGGACATTGAGGCACCAGCGCGATCACTTGCATTTTTTTCATTGGAAGCAATTTAAAATTATCCGTCATTTTTGCTCACAAAGTACGAGTAATACATCGAAAAAAACGTTACAGCATTTTTATAAAATAAAGAAAACAAAAATGATGTGCTTTCTGCCGTCTGGTTCTTGAACAGGAGTGCTTAACAAAATGAAGCGAAATGCATGCCTCACAGACATAATAAATACATTTATAGAAAGCTTTAAATTATTACTTAACGAAATAAAACAAATCACAAGCACAAACTCTTTCATGTAATCCGTAAAGATGAATTTCTCTCTAAAGGCGTGTCCAAAAAGGAGATTGCGAGTCAGGATCTTTGCGACACTGACTCAGAATACACAAATTAATTAATAAATAATTTATTTATGTCCTTACTCTTTCCTCGACACATTCATTGTTATTTATTTTTGCCGGTGCTTGGGGCGAGTTTTAGCCTATTGTGTGCGCTTGAACGCGGATTCAGCTGTGCTAAAGCACACTAAACGGTGTCTGAGTCGGTCTCAAAAGTGAAAGCGAAAGTGAAGTTTCGTGTTGTTTCCACCAGCGCGGCATTTTTTTCTTCACCATAATTGATGGATGTCTATTATGAAAATAAGGAGAAGCCTAAAACAACTTAATATATATAAATTAATATATATTTTTGATTTTAATATTTTTATTGTGTGGTAACCGTTTTATAAAAGCAATAAGGTACTTGAGGCCGTGCTGTATCATGAATAAATCACGGCTGAAGGGCGTTGTTAGGCACGACGCGAAGCGGATTTAAAAAGTAGTCCCTAACTGCTGCAGCTGTGTTTACGTTGCTAAGGGTGGTTGCTAAGGGGATGTTGAACCCCCTTATTATTGATTTATTCATGATACAGCATGGCCTCTTTTTATTTTTTGATTTATTCATGATACAGCAGAACCCCCTTATTATTGATTTATTCATGATACAGGACGGCCTCTCGTACCTTATTGCTTAAATAAACTATAAATTGTGGTTAACTAAAACAAATATAAAGTAATAAATACAAAATTAATATAAAGTTAAAAAAGATAACTTATAAACTACTTATAAGTAAATTACAAATAAAAAAAATAATAAAGAAATAAAAACAAAAAAACAATAATATGGCTGTTGGCTAATATAATGTTTTAATAAATTGTATTAAAACATTATATAATGATAGCAGCTGTTAAAAAAACTAAAAAAAAAAAAAAAAAAAGCAAATCAAAACAAATAAACCAAAATAGTTTACTATCCATTGACAGAACTGTCAATAGAAGTTGGAATTGACAAACACTTTAACTACATGACAGTTAATCGACCAAGTGAACATGGTTATCAACCGATGCTGCTAATCTTGAAATGGCCAAATATCATCCGATTAATTGGTTATAGTTGTGCTGTTGCCATATTGGTGGTGCAGTCATATCTCAGCTGCTCTTCTGCTGTGGATATCTAGAGCTGAAGGGCCAGTGCTCTGAGAAGAACTCAAGCCTTTGACCAGACAACAGCGTCCCAGTTCTCCACAATGATAGATACATTCAACCCTTGACTCTTTACCTTTCACTGCAACCTCACTCTCTGCCTGTCGCTCTGAACAGAGGTGTGCGATTTATTCTGAGCAGGGTATGTCCTGTTCCCATCTCCACAGCTTACAGATACGCTCAGAGTTTGCTTTCAGAGTTTCCTTTTTTGCCAACAGGGTCCTCCATCCTAACACACATCAGAGAGACTCACAAGCTTTAGAAAGCCATTCAAAACAGCAGAATGGAAGCAGACGGTCCATGTAGACCCAAACAAACCAATTCATTTTAAATATTAAATCAGGAGATTGATTTCTCAGCGGTGATGGATAAAACCATACATATCTCTACTAACACACTCTTTCTTTGTCACACACACACACACACACACACACACACACACACACACACACAGACACACACGGTGCAGTAAATAGGTCAGATCAATGGGGCGGCAGGTCTCTTTCCACTCTTTTCCATCAGACTGTTCAAAAGTAGAATAGCTGCTGATGTGATTTCGGCATTACCTCACGCTTACACTCTCTCTCTCTCTCTACATCCTTAACACTTTTTTTGTAATCTCTCCTGCTTTCTCCCAGACATCTCTCTGTCTCTCCATGGCCTCTGGCTGCCCTGCATGGAGCCGACCCACTTTTTTGCACCAAGATGAGAGAAAGGGGTCGCTGCGTTTGACTGTCTCTCCTCCGGCAAGCAGCCCATTTTTCTCAAGTCAAGGATTATGAATGGTGAGACCTGAGAGAGATGAGTCTGGGAGACTTAGAGAAAAGTAATGTTTTTTTTTTTTTCACTGAAAGCATAGAGCAGTGTACATGAGCAGTAAGCAGCGCTTCAGCAAAATATTTCCTATGTAAAAAGACTGGCTGTACATTTGTACAGATTTTGCTTAAGCTTCGTGTCTTTCTCAGTGGCAAAATGCTGATCATTTTTTAAATCAACGCTTGTGGGGTTTGAAATGTTTTACTTTTTCTGTCTTTAAAATGACTTTTCTGCTTTCAGTATGTAACTGAGATTGTGTGAGCAGAGAAAAATATCAATCAATCAATCAATCAATCAATCAATCAATCAATCACATATGTAAATAATTATGTATTATTAATATTATCGTTATTATTATATATATTTTTTTGCATTTTGTAAACAGAACTACTACTATTTATATATTTTTTATTTATATAGTGCCTTTTCAAAACTTTTTTTATATAGCACATTTCCAAAACTTTAAACTCTGACTGATTTATAATAGCAGCAATAACAATAATATAACAATTTGTATTATATAGCACATTTTTTAAAACACAAGGATACCGTAAAAAATTTAAATTCAGAATAATTAATAAAAAATAATAATATACTAATAAAAATTAATAATAATAGTTAGTCTATTTTTACTCTATTAATATTAATAGCAGCAATAATAATGAATAATAATATTATCACTGGTTATATAGCATATTTCCAAAACTAAAGGATACAATTAGTCAGTCTAATATTAATGATAATATATAATTTTTTTTTAAATATAGAGCCCTTTTCAAAACACAAGGATACTTTAAAAACTTAAACTCAGATTAATAAAAACTCTATTATTATTATTATTATTATTATTATTATACTATTAATATCAGCAGCATTAATAATAATAATAATAAACTCAAGGATACTTTAAAAACCTTAAACTCAGATTAATTTGAAAAAAAACTCTATTATTATTCTATTATTAATAATATCAGCAGCAATAATAACACTACTACTATCAAGACTAACAATAATAATAATAATAATAATAATAATAATAATAATCTTTAATATAGCACATTTCCTAAACTCAAGGATACTTTAAAACTTTAAACTCAGATTTATTAGAAAAAACTCTATTATTATTAAAATTTTAATAATATAAGGAGCAATAATACTACTACTAATAATAAGACTAATAATAATAATCTTTATTAGTATAGCACATTTCAATTTCCAAATCTTTATTTATATAGCACATTTCCAAAACTCAAGGATACTTTAAAAACTTTAAACTTAGAATAATTAATACAATTAATATAATAATAAAAAATAAATAGCAATAATACTATTTATTATTATTATTATTGTTGTTGTTGTTATTTCAATAATTATTTACATGTTAATAATAATAATAATTAATAAAAACTCAAATTAATAATTAATTAATTAATAAAAAAAATATTTTTACTCTATTAGTAATAATAATAATTATTATTATTATGATTATTATTAAATAATGATAATAATAATAATAATAATAATAAGTAACATTATTACTGGTTATATAGTGTCTTTACAAAACTAAAGGATACTTTACAATCAGTCAGTCTAATATTAATAATACATTTTTATGAATATATAGCTCTTTCAAAACAAGGATTAATAAAAAACCCTTTGTTATTATTCTACAATTTTTTATTAGCAGCAGCATTAATAATAATAAAAATAAACTCAAGGATAGGTAAAAAACTTTAAACTCAGATTAGAAACTAGAAAAAAACTCTATTATTATTCTATTATTAATAATGTAAGCAGTAATGATTATACTACTAATAATAAGACTAATAATAATAATTCTTAATAAATCTTTATGTAGCACATTTCCAAAACTCAAGGATACTTTAAAAACTCAGAATAATTAATAAAATGAATATACTAATAAAAAAATAATAATAATAAAAATAATTTACTTTAATAATAATTTTACATTTTAATGAATAATAATTAATAAAAACTCTACTTTTATTATATTAATAATAATAATAGCAGCAGCAGCAATAATACCAATACTACTACTAATAATTTTGTTTGTAATGCGCCTTTCGAAAACTCAAAGATACTTTACAATCAATCAGTCTACTTTACTTGTATACACAAACAGTATGAGTGTTTGCACTGTTTTGTGTGTGTGTGTGTGTGTGTGTGTACAGAAGTATAACCCAAAAAAACCAAGACTGTTATCTCATCAAATGTATTGTCATGGTAACTCTGAAGGCATGGCAACACAATAACACACAATCACCAACAGCGGCACTGTGAGTCCTGTGAATGAGTTCCAACCTCCCAGAAACACATTAGAGCAGATTACAAGCCTTCATTAGATTCTACGCTCCCACCTTCACCCGCTCGACAGTCACACTGAGCCAAACCTATCTGCCCTTCAACACTTCTGATCATGTGACACACCTCATTCACTTCAGCCTGTGCAGCCACATTATCATTAGGGGTGTTTGATAAGGCCGGCATCCCGATTACTAAAGGGCTCAAGCTGTATCTAGAGACCAGAACTACAATGTAAAAGTTGTTTTTCAAAGCTAAAACTGTCATTTCTTTGCAATTAATTGTATAAATGACTAGCAATTTATGAGAAAAAAAAAAAAGTTTTTTCTCTTGCAACCACATAGCAACAAATATACAAATATAGCTGGCTCTGTTATAAAACTTTTCCTTCAGGATAAAGCAAGGTTAAATATATACACGCATATTCCTGTGTTTCCCATGGTAACTATCTCAGAGTAGTATGCAAAACAGCCAGCGTACAATGAAAGCACATTTAACCTGCAGAAAAGAAATTAATAACATGAAAGCTAATTTAATGGAATACATTCCTGCTGTTATCTCACTAACTTCGCTCTCACTTACTGATATCTCTCTTTCTTTCGTTCTCCCTCCTTTTCTAAATGCACATTTATTCATTTGCTAGAGGGTTTTTATCTAAAGTGACTTACAGTACATTCAGGATATACATTTTATCAGCATGAGTGTTCCCTGTGAATCGAACCCATTACCGTTTAGCAGTTTGGGGTCGGTAAGATTTATTTTCTAGGAAATGAATGCTTTTATTCAGCAAGGATGCATTAAGTTGATCAAAAGTGACAGTAAAGACATTTATAATGTTACAAAAGGTTTATATTTTAAATAAATGCTGTTCTTTTGAACTCTCTATTTATCAAACAAATCCTGCATTCAGTTTCCATAAAAATATGGCAGTGGATGGGCACCAAACCTTTAAAAGTAAAAAAACCATGCACAGACAAATCCAAATGACACCCTGCGGCTCGTGACGATACATTGATGTCCTAAGACATGAAACGATCATTTTTTGCGAGAAACTGAACGGTATTTACATCATTTTTTACCTTTGATACACAGCCACGTCCAAATGTCCGGAGCATGAGCTCATCATCCGGCACGTTACATGTGAACACGCTCTGGCGTAGTATACACAAACACCGGAAGCGATCTGTCGCGTGTATACGACACTCATTGTTTACACAGTGCACAGAGATTGTGGGTATAGCGGCTATTCAAAATGGTAATTACTTGGCTTATCTTGATTGTTCAAACCGATTTAATGCTAAAAGATTACGTTTGCTTGTGCAAACTCATTCGGGACTGTTGACTTTTCACCGATTTCCCCTTCCGGCGTTTGCGTATACTACGCCAGAGCGCGTTCACATGTCACGAGCCGGATGATGAGCTCATGCTCAGGACAGATGGACGTGGCTGTGTATCAAAGGTAAAAAAATTATATAAATACTGTTCTTTTTCTCACAAAAAATGATCGTGTCACGTCTTAGGACATCAATGTATCGTCATGAGCCGCAGGGTGTCATTTGGATTTGTCTGTGCATGTTTTTTTTTTTCACTTTTAAAGGTTTGGTGCCCATCCACTGCCATTATTTGGCTGACAGACTGCACCGGTTTGAGTTAAAAATCTTTGTTTCTGTTCTGCAGAAGAAACAAAGTCACCTACATCTTGACCAGATAAACATCAAATTTTCATTTTTGGGTGAACTATCCCTTTAACAATAATAAATGTCTTTTTGACCAGCACATCAGCATATAAGATTCAGCTTTGACACAGAAACAAATTACATTAAAAAAAAATATTAAAATGAAAACAGACAATTTTAAATTGTAATATTTCCTAGTATTTTGTAAAAACAACAACAACAACAACAACAAACCCCACTATATTTAACTTTACACTATATTTTGATCGAATAAATATGGAAGGCCGTTTCTGCCACTGAATAATAAAAGGTAGTTGTGACTTTTTTTCTTGCAATTAAGGCTTTTGTTCTTGCAATTCCGTGAAACATGCAATCTGACTTTCTTTTTTTTTTTTAGAATTGTGAGATATATACAAGTAATAAAGTCAGAATTGCAAGATATAAACATGTAATTCTGTCTGTCATTTGTGACATTTTTTCTCAGAATTGCTATAGTTTATCTCACAATTGCGACTTTTTTCTCAAAATATTAACATGTAATTCCATCTCACAATTGTGACTTTTTCTCAAAATTTCTAGTTTCTATCTCACAATTGTTACTTTTTTTCTCAGAATTGTTAGTTTATATCTCACAATTGTGACTTTTTTTCTCAGAACTGCTAGTTTATATCTTAAAACTGTAACTTTTTTCTCAGAATAGCGAATTTATCTCGTAACTGTGACTTTTTTCTCAGAATTGCAAATTTATATCTCGTAATTGTGTCCTTTTTTCAGAATTGCTAGTTCATATCTTGCAATTCTGTCTGTACAACTCACAATTGCAAGTTTATCCAGAATTGTGAGATGTGCATTCACAATTGTGAGAAAAAAGTCAGAATTGTGAGATAAAAAGTCGCAATTACCTTTTTCCCTCCCATTTTTCATTCAGTGATGAAAATGGGCTTCCATAAATAAATGCACCTTTGGAGAGAAAGCAAAAACATAAAGTCTTACTGACCCCAAACTTTTGAACAGTAGTCTATACTGCACACAACTTTAATGACACTTCATAGTTTTTACAGAAGTGTTTTCTACTTAACACTCTCACCACATACACCATCTTGGTTTTATTACTAAATGCATCAAAATGGGATTGCTTCTTCTCTTCAAAGAACACATTCAATGCTGCATTAGTATTGGCTGCATTTCCAAGAATGTTAGTTTTCCTACTTTTCGAAACAGCCTTCACATCGGGAGAGCACATACCGCTAATATCTTAGCATGCTGCCTCGGTAGGAAGCTCACTTGGTTCAGAAACAGAAATTGCCTCTCTCCCCCTCTCTTCCTCTGTCACTGTCTGTACCCTTTAGTCACAGAGTCAAACACTTCTCACCATGTGACTGACAATCCTTTTGACAGCCCCAACTGGGTCTGACATATTTTCACTGAGTGACAGTCATACGAGAGACAATTTAACCCCCCTGGACTGTTTTTAGTCTCTAAGAAAGAGAAAATGACACATTTTCAAACTTATTTTCCACACCAAACCATTAACTCAAGAAAATGTATGAGCATACGGAGTAAATATGCTTGTGTGTGTGACACAGATATGCGCTCTCAGTATTCAGTGTTTCACGCACACTGTCAAAAATGATTTTCCAAAGTTATAAATAAAACATTACTGAATTGTGTTTTACAAGAAAATGCCATTTTGGTTTTTCCATTTTAAAATGTCACATTTAACTCAGTGTGTTGTATGTGAGATATACAAGCAATCTCTGAGTGAAAACTGTCTCTACACCAATTTTTCCCCAGTGTAATAGCTCTAGTGAGCTACACTTGTACATAATTTGGAATATTACCCATTTCATTCAATATCAAAACCTTATCTAAATTGTTCAATCTATACTGTACTTGTTAAAACAAGACATTTTTTAAGCTTAGCAACAAGATAATGTCACTATTCACAAAATCTAAGCACTGTTTCAGAGTTGCTGTCTACATAGCGTTCCAAATAAGAACTTATCAGGTTCTCTTTCAGTTAAGATACTCCCTTCGAAGACAGCTGCCAATGTATGCAGTAGACTCAACATCTCTAATGTGAAAGAAGCTGAGATAAGCAACAGACATGCTAATCGATAGCTCTGACACAGCACACCCCTGGAACCTACAACCTTCAACATACAACCACACAGTGCACACTAGCTGAGAAGCCATTGGGACGACCTCAACTGGATAAATGATTTGCAAAGAAGTTTTATAATTGCACACTGGAAATGTTAATGATATATTGACATCTGAATTAAAAATACATTGAATTTTCAATCCTGATGTGCGGTCATGGTCTGTCCTAATGTAGATGGCTTTATAAATCACTCTCTGGGGTCTCTTCAATATCTACATTTTGAAAAAGAGGGTGGTATCCATGGAAACTATATTCAAACTTGCACTATTGATTCAATTAATCACTTTTAAGAACATAAATGTCATACATAGTGATTCTCTAAAACCTCTGAGTCTCTCTATGTTTCTTAATGTGACACTCACTGGGTCAAATATGTCTTCATATACTACTATTCAAAAGTTTTGAAAGAAATTAATACTTTTATTCAGCTTAGATGCGTTAAAATTGATTGCTTACCTTAGTGAACACCATTAATAAATCAGTGAATGACTCAAGAAGGCACCATAAAAAGTTTGAACTCAGTCACTATGAGTCAACACCAAAAAGTGACAGCCGTCTACGTAAGAGATAGACAGTGAGAGAGATCGTGAGAGTCTGCTAAAACAACATCAAACAAGAGAAAGAAGAAAAAAACAAAACAAAAAGTGAGGGAGTTTCTGCACCCAAACCCATAAATGAAACTAAAAATAGCAACGGAACTATTTGGGTGATTCAGAAGGATGAGTCATCGACTGAGGCAGGGCGGAGGGAGAGAGAGGGAGAGAGACAGAGAGAAAGAGAGAGAGCAGGTACGCTGGTCTGTAGGTGTTTACTGATTCCAGACATGCCCTCCAGATCCCGCTGCACACTGCAGCACTGCTGATGGAAATTCCAGTGTGTTGGTAAGTGTGTATAAACGCAATCTACACTAGCTGAACAGCATACTAAACAGTGTGCGGGTATTCCGGAACTGTGTCAGAACTGTAGAACAGGAATAACTCCTGGTGTAGAGCAGCGCAAGAGTGTGGCTGGAAATCTTTTAAATAAGACTCTTTACTGAGGTGACCTGCTGAGTTAAAAGTTAAAGCAAGTCTAGACTGAAAATAAATATTCTACTCTTTTATTTTCAATTAAAGTTATTTATTTTAATATTAAAGTTTATTTAGATAAGTATTAAAATTAGTGGTGGGCATAGATTAATTTTTTTAATCTAGATTAATCTAGATTAAATCTTGAAATTAATCTAGATTAATCTAGATTAAAATGGCTAATTTGAATTCTTCTGAAAGCATTCAGAATATGTGTGCTACCCAAATAATGACTAAAAGTAAGTCTTTGAGAACGGTTTCTCAAGCCAGGTGGCGCATTTGACCAGGGGCTCATCTCCTGTTTCCAAAATGCATTACAAACTGCTTGACAATTGCATTTAAAACACAATTAACTATACAAACTTGTGTAACCAAGTACTTCTGCGCAAAAGGCTGTACGACGTGCGCGTTCCAGTAAAATATACAGGCGCGCGGGTATGGATAGCCTATCTGCGTGCATCTTACAATAAACTGCGTTGCTTTTAGAAGCGTCAATTCAGTTGTTGCATATAGTATAATGTCTTTATTTCGGGATTATCAAAGTAAATTATAACTCAAATTTGAGATTTTACTTGGGCACAGCAGATTTTCACTGAGGCACGTGCCCCAGTAAAAAGGGTCTAGCAACGCACGCACCTGCCCTGAAGCGGCTTCACAACTGCATCCATGTCTGCGCGTCTCATTTGATGTGGTAATTTCACAGAAGTTGAGGACTCGTTCTCGCCCCCTACATTGCAATTCAACTAGATATACGTCATCCGCGCTAAAATATCAAAGTGAAAGTCATCATATCTTGCGTAGTTTAGACCCAGCTCCCAACCCAACTTTGAGAATAGATTAACGGCGATATTTTTTTTATCGCGCGATATGAGTCTCACGTTAACGCAGCACGTTAACGCCGATAACGGCCCACCACTAATTAAAATGTATGCCTAGTTAAATAAAGGCTGAAACAAATTAAGATATCACAAATATTCTATTCTATTCTATTCTATTTTATTCAAACTACCAGTCAAAAGTTTTTGAACAGTAAGATCTTTTAATGTTTTTTTAAAGAAGTCTCTTTCACTCACCAAGCCTGCATTTATTTGATCCAAAACACAGCAGAAGTAGTAATATTGTGAAATATTTTTACTATTTAAAATAACTGCTTACTATTTGAATACATTTTAAAATGTAATTTATTCCTGTGATCAAAGCTAAATTTTCAGCATCATTTCTTCAGTTGTTAGTGTCACATGATCCTTCAAAAATCATTCTAATATGTTGATTTGCTGTTCAAGAAACATTTTTTATTATTATCATCAATATTTTACATCATCTTCAGAATTCAAACAAAGTTCGATCCAAAGTTCAGCATTTATCTGAAATAAAAACTGTTTTTTGTAACATTATACACTATACCATTCAAAAGCTTGGACTCAGAATCATTTTTTATAAAAATTTATACTTTTATTTAGCAAGGATGCTTTCAATTGATTAAAAGTGATGATAAACACATTTAAAATGTTACAAAATATTTATATTTCAGATAAATGCTGTTCTAAACGTTCCATTCATCAAAGAAACCCCAAAAAATGCTACTCAGCTGTTTTCAACATAATATTAATAAATGTTTTTTGAGCAGCAAATCAGCATATTAGCACGATTTCTGAAGGATCAAGTGACACTGAAGACTGGAGTAATGATGCTAAAAAAAATCAGCTTTGAAATCACAGGAATAAATTACAGTAAAATTAGTAAAACTATTTCAAAATGTTACTGTTTTTTGCTGTACTTTGGCTCAAATAAATGCAGGCTTGGTACGATGAAGAGACTTCTTTAAAAAACATTAAAAATCTTACTGTTCAAAAACTTTTGACTGGTAGAGTAAGTTAATGAAAACATTAGTTCAGGTAAATAAAAGAACATTTTAGTATTTCCTATTCAAACAGGAAGCTGGAGCCGGTGTGGACATGGTAGAAAACTAAAACTATTAAGAAATGATGCTGAAATAAAAAACAAAATAAATATCATTTGAAAAATGTTTAATCAATGAGAAAAATAAATGTTTCCTTTGAAATGAACTGAAATAAGTTTAAGCTGAAGCAAAATTAAGTCATCGAAATAAGGAAACATTAAACCTAAAATGAAAATAAATTAAATTAAACCTAAATAGCAATATAAACTGACAAAACTAAATTAAAAATTACTAAAACATACATAAAAAAATTAAATGAAAATAAATAAATACATAAAATAAAAACTAATAAAAAAATAGTACATAAACAATATTAAAAATAATACTAAAATACCACTGTGGCCTCTGCATACTAAACAGCCCCTTTTTATCTCAATGCACATAAAAACCACAAATTTGATTTCACAGGGGTTTATTCTACTCTACTGAAGGCTTTAAATAAATACCTAATTAAATAAAAACTACACTTAATACATAAATATTCTAATCTACAATGCTCTAATCTAAATACAGAGGTCAACTACACAAAATGAGAAATGAAAAGAAGCAAAAAAGAAAGTGAGAGGAGGAGAGAGCTCAAGAGAATGAGATTGATGTCACTCGAGTCACGACGCAGCAGTGAGCTCAGAGAGAAATCTCAATGAACATTAGTTCAAGCTTCAGAATTTGACATGCATGACTGAAATCGCTTCAGTAATCGATGTTAAATCGCAGACATACACACACTTGCAGACACACTCTAAGACAAAACAATCCCAAGCTTAGAATCACACACATTTCTGGACATGCACAACTAAACACACATGCATATGTGTGCATACACACTCGCTCTCACACACACACACACACACACACACACACACACATACATAGTCAGAGCACATAAAGGGATTTGTTTGGCTAAGTTAATTGTACACAGCGCTGTCTTCATCGCTTCACTGAGGCGAAACATATTGCCTCCACTGTCAAAGAGCTTTCATCTGTTATTGCTGGATAAACGCTAACACAAAAGAAACATCTATATATATATATATATATATATATATATATATATATATATATATATATATATATATATATATACACACACACACACACACACACACACACACACACACGCTCATTTTCACCCTTGCAGGTCTTGATAGAGATGGACAAATGACAGGTCTGTCTTCCCACATTGTTTAATTGACCGTTAGCTTGTGACGACTCGAGTGTCTGGACAGTGACACACAGTGACACACACTCTCGTAAGTAGCATTACGCAATCCTATTACAGGCCGCCTAGTGTTACCAGCTTTAGAGCAGAGATACTAGAGATTAGAGTGTGCAGATGTAGTCTAGGGGTGGGCGGTACACCGGTGTCATAGTCAGCACCGGTGTGACATTGCGCCACGACATGGATTTTCTAATACCGTCAATACCGTCATAAATCAATTATGTGCCTCGAACGGCTGCATTTACATCAATAATAGCTCATTCTAAATAATAAGGCATTACATTTTCTTCAAACGTTCAGTTGTGGTCTGAATACCTGTCCTTATACTATATATCTTGTTGTAAATAAAAAAGTATCAGCTTTGCAGGTGGTAGGTAAAAGAGGAGTGGCCATTAAACGACTGGTGAAACATCGTGAAGAAAGGTCGGGCCTGTAGCCTATACCAGGGGCAGATTTTTCCCGGTCGGCCGGCCGAAGGATTTATACAGCGGATCACAAATTGAGCGGGCGCGAGGCGAACTAATATTGTATATAATTTTCGCACTTTCAATATGCAGGGTATAGAAATCGCTTTTAACTGAGTGCTCGCGCTGTTTACTTTTACTTTCGATTTTGCGATAACGCACACTCTGTGTAAAGGGAGCAGCACATCTTATAATAGATATTTGTCAGTGAGCACAAGATTGCAGCAAGTCCTCCAGTCTATTTTTGTCATCTC
Source organism: Garra rufa (assembly GCF_049309525.1). Lineage (NCBI taxonomy): Eukaryota > Metazoa > Chordata > Actinopteri > Cypriniformes > Cyprinidae > Garra > Garra rufa. Next base: position 40,481,195 of record NC_133371.1, on the reverse strand, counting down.
TTTTTACTTTCGACCCGTGATCAGTCAAATCTAAAGGTCATTGTACACTGAGTCCGATTTTCGTATGTGTTTTCTCATATTCGCCATCCTTATCAAAATGCTTATTATGGAAAATGCAGAAAATCAAACACGATCCGAATTTTTTTATGACGGACGAAAGTTTCAGAGGCAGTGTGTAAACTCGATTAACATAACCTGTATTTTTTTTTTACGTGCAAAAATCCCGGACGAAAATTTCGTACTCATGTGTGCAATGACATTAACTCCAGCAGCTCGTGTTGGATGCAGGGTTGCCAAGTCCGCGTTTTTCCCCACAGAATTGGTCTACTTTTAAACTGCTGCCATGGGTTGATTTCCCCCCGTTATTTAAAGGTTTTAAATATTGCAGAAATTAAATTCCAATAAAAATAATTTTTGTTCTGTAGTACACTGTTAAGTAAGATCTTTAGTTTTTTTGCAAAATAAATATGTTGAGAATGTATAATACTCTCCCATGTCTCTTTTTGATAAGGATACCTACCATTTACTTATTATATTATAAAAATATTAACTTTATTCACATACTAAAGGGACAGGACAGGCTACTCCTCCCAAAATGTACCAAAAAAAGTAATACCGTGATATTATACCGTCACCGTTCAAAAGATGAAAAATACCGTGATATTAATTTTAGGTCATATCGCCGACACACACACATATATTTCACAGAGCATCTGTCATTTAGAGAAGCACTGCAGTTCTGGACTAGTCTCCAGTTTCCTGATGTGCAGGAGCTGTCCAGTGAAATCAGGGAGCTGTCCACCACAACGCACTCAGAGCACTGGAATACATGGAGAAAGCTGCCTGTTAGCATAGCATGTCAAGGATGGCAGGATAACCTGTAAGCAGGGCCTACAACTTATAGTTTGCCACATCTGCCACTGGTTGATGACTTAAGAAAATTTTACACTACCAGTCAAAAGTTTTCGAACAGTAATTTTTAATGTTTTTATTTTTTAAAGACGTCTCTTCTGCCCAACAAGCCTACCTCCAAAGTACAGCAAAAACAGTAATAATTTCAAAAATATTTTACTATTTAAAATAACTGTTTTCTATTTGTATGTATTTTAAAATGTAATTTATTCCTTTTAGCATCATTACTCCAATCACATGATCCTTCAGAAATCTTTCCAATATTCTGATTTGCTGCTCAAAAGACTTTTTATTATTATTATGCTGAAAACAGAGTAGAATTTTTCAGGCTTTCTTGATGAATAGAAAGTTCAGAAGAACAGCATTTATCTGAAATAGAAATATTTTGTAACATTATAAATGTCTTTAACATCATTTTTGATCAATTTAAAGCTAAATAAAAGTATTCATTTCTATCATTTCTTAGCCCTCACCCCCAAAATGTACTCAACTGTTTTAAATATTGACAATAATAATAATAAACAATATTTATTGAGAAAATCAGCATATTAGAATGATTTCTGAAGGATCATGTGACACTGAAGACTGGAGTAATGATGCTGATTGTTCTAATTGTTCTGGATTCATTTTTTTTATTTAAATTTTTTTAATAGACTTTTAATGGTTAAATTAAATCTTATAAATCAAATAAAAAGTCAAATTAACACGTCTAATTGATTGAAATCATGAAACTTACACAATTTAACAGCAACAGCACGTTCAACAAAAATATTATAAGGCCCTATGAAATATTTTTTTAAACATTTTAATTTTTTAATAGACTCCGTTTTAATGGTCAAATTAAATCTTATAAATCAAAACGCATGTCTAATTAAATACATTTTTAAGACCCATTAAAAATTTGATGTTTTCTCAAATTAAGTTTTACTTTTAGCAAATTCTATTTTAATGGTTTTATTTTAATAATCAAAAGCATATCTAAATAATTGATTTTATAAAAAGATGAATATGTTTTTTCTTCTTTCTTTCTTTCTTTCTTTTTTCTTTCTCTTTTTTAAAATTTAAGTGTTTTTTTTCTTTTATAATTTTTTTTTTCAATTTACATTTTTCTGCTAAATAAATTCTGGTAATTTTTGTATGTATAAATTTTCCTTGGAAATATTTTTTATTGTTTTAATAACAATTTTATTTTTACATTCAGTAATATATTTCTGTCACAGTTTCTTCAAGTTAACCCAAAAACTTTTATTTTGATGGGTTGCTGTAAAAACCTTTAAGTTTCTGTTTGTATATGATTTCATGTTTGTATATGATATGACTTTAGCTTTTCTCATAAGAAACAGCAAAATGCTCATGAAGCACCATTCAATCACACAAAGATGGAGAACATGAAAGATTCATATTTTAAAAGTATTCCTGCAGCTTAATATTCACAGAAACTAGTCCATATTGCATTTTGATTTAAGTGTACTGAACTACTTTTGATTTATTCATCCAAAATTTGGCAAATTCTGTGACATTCTGTGTTATACAGTAAATTCCATTTTTATGGCCCTACTTTTGACAGGGAATCTCAGGGAAACTTCTCTTGTGAAATGCTTGTGACTCAAATATCATAAGTGACTCAAACTCACTGCACTTGCAGAGATTGAGATGTCATCTCACTTTTTGGCCATACAAACATCAGCATCTGCATCAAATTGCATATCTTTTGGGTCCAAATCTTGTAGTTACAACTTCCACCTGCAGGGTGATAAAGGTCCAAAAACATAAATGCTTTTTCCTAGCAGACATTTTGTATGTTGGCTTTCAAAATACAACCCCCTCTTAAATTAGAAAAAAAATAATTGTTTAAATTTCTCTAAAAGGACTCCATAGGATATGTGTACATTTGCCTTGTGTACTATATCCGCACATACTTCAAAGTTATGTGCGCACAGATGCCCATAAAAGAGGATGTAGATGCCAAAACAAACAGTGTTTCCTCCATTAGAAAAATGTTATAAATTGGAAAACGCAATAGCTTTGTGTGTCTGTGTATAAATGTGATCTGAAGCAAAAAGGAGAGAAACTGTTAATTTTACTCTAATGGGAAGAATGAGACCAATTACAAATTAAGTGTAGTCTCGAGGGATCTTACTGGTTGTTACATTCTTTGTTCTCAAGAGAATCGATGCTCTTTTCTAATGAAACTAAAGGAAATAAGAGGGGAGAGACTATCAGCGTTAAGACTCTCACACACACATGAAGAAATACAATTATCAAAGGGTTTTGTACACTCACTATCGTTCAAACTGATTGTTTGAGGTAGGTATGATTTGGTTTTTTTGAAAGAATTCTCTTATGCTCACTACGGCTGCATGCTTTTGATTAAAAATGCAGAGAAATAGGAAAGACTTTGAAAAATTATTACAATTTAAAATAACTGTGTTCTATTTGGATATATTTTAAAATGTAATTTATTTCTGTTATGCAGTGCTGAATTTTCAGCAGCCATTTCTGCAGTTTTCAGTGTCACGATCCTTCAGAAATCATTCTAATATTCAGATTTTTTTTTTTTTTGGATTATCTAATTCTATAACAACAAGCTTATATATTTAGCATATAGTTACAGTCAACAATATTTTATAATATATTTTTTAAGATGGCTGATGTCTCAAGATCTTATTAAAATCCCACGTCTGCATTTCCACTTATCTGAATCAGGCTGGCAAGCTAACATTAACCAAAACACCAGACCTGTAGTTATATATCTGTGGTTTTTAAATAGTAATCCTAATCACATGCTCCTTCAGAGCTTCAGAACTAAACAAGCTCACCAATTTGCTAAGTCACACATGTATAAAATGGTAAAAACAGAAGGATTCTGCTCTAAAACATCTCTGTGCTGATGGGGAAACACCCTGGCGCTCTACAGGAGATCATCTATAGAGGCTCGCCAGTGGTTTCCTGGCATCATTAGACCTTTCATTTCTAGAAAGCTCTCAAAGGATGGAGGCAATACATCACTCTGAGCTCCCTTTTAACCCGTTTCTCTGTGTGTGCGTGTTTGAATTATTGGACACGTGCCACGCTTGTAGTCAGAAAAGGTGTGTGGGAATTTTTCATCTCTCTTTCTCACACGCTCACAATGCATTTAAATGGGATGTTTAGTACAGACACCGGCTTGCCTGTCTGATCTCAATACATGGCCCTAAAAATGACAAAACACCTCCAAAAACAGCATTTATGAGAGAGAGGGAGAAAGAGAGAGAGAGCAAGAGCAAGAGCAAGAGCGAACAGACAGCAGAGAGTAAAACACATGGAGAGAGGAATATGTGTGTGGATCTGAACAAATATGATTGTGAGTTTTGATCTACAGAAACCATGCAAGTAAGACAGCTTTAGGCATTTGGACAATCTAAAGTTGTATGTAAGGCTGGACAAAATACAGTCGAGGTCAAAAGTTTACATACACCTTGCAGAATCTGCAAAATGTTTATTATTTAGCAAAATAGGTGGGATCATACAAAATGCATGTTATTGTTTATTTAGTACTGACCTGAATAAGATATTTTACATTAAAGATATTGACATATAGTCCACAAGAAAAAATTATAGTTTAAATGATAAAAATGACCCTGTTCAAAAGTTTACATACACTGCCTGAATGATCCATAGCTGTTTTTTGTTTAGTGATAGTTGTTCATGAGTCAATTGTTTGTCCTGAACAGTTAAACTGTCCGTTGCTTTTCAGAAAAATCCTTCAGGTCCCACAAATCAGCAATTTTTTTGTATCTGAACCCTTTCAAACAATGACTGTATGATTTTGAGCTCCATCTTTTCACACTGAGAAACAGAGGAACTCATATGCAACTATTACAGAAGGTTGAAACGCTCACTGATGCTCCAGAAGGAAAAACGATACATTAAGAGTCAGGGGTAGTACTGCCCTTCAGAAGCTATAGAAGATACCTGCATGTTTACAGAAGACAAAAGTTAAATTTACCCTGAACATCAAATTCAACAAGTTTTCATCCCTCGGCTCCTCCTGTTTTTCCTTCTAAAGCATCAGTGAGCATTTGAACCTTCTGTAATAGTTGCGTATGAGTGTGAAAAGATGGATCTAAAAATCATACAGTCATTGTTGAAAAGGGTTCAAATACACAAAAATGCTGAAAAACAAAGAATTTGTGGGACCTGAAGGATTTTTCTGAAGAACGGCGGATAGTTTAACTGTTCAGGACAAGCAAGGGACTCATGAACAACTATCACTAAACTAAAAAAACAGCTGTGGATCATTCAGGTAACAGCACAGTATTAAGAATATTAAGAATGTAAACTTTTGAATAGGGTCATTTTTATAAATTCAACTATTATTTTCTCTTGTGGACTATGTTTAAACATCTTTTATGTGAAATACCTTATTCAGGTCAGTACTAAATAAAAAATAACATGCATTTTGTGTGATCCCTCTTATTTTGGTAAAATAATGAACATTTTGCAGGTTCTGCAAGGTGTATGTAAACTTTTTACCTCAACTGTATAAAAAAATAAACAATCCTTGGACAATATTCTAGAAAATCCATAAATAGATATATTAAAAATATAGCTTGAATGCAAACTAAGTCACTCTGAATAAAAGTGTCTGCCAAATGCACAAATGTTAAAGTAAAATTGGTGATTTTAAACCATCATTTCAGAATTTACATTCAAAATGTTTCAAGCAACTACAATAAAAGCAATAAAACCCAATAAAATAGTAGAATCGATTAGTATAATATAAATATAACATTTAATACAATAAAAGTATAGTGCAATCTAACAGTACAATATGTATGATTTTAATATACGAGTATTATCCATTCTGAAATTGATCAATGAAACTACACTGATTCAAAGAAATGAATCAAACAAGTTGCAGGTGCAAAACAAGTACACCAGCACAGTTATAAAGGCAAAAACATGTTCATTTATCACAATTCTCATAATGTTGGTTGATTTTATATTGCCAACAGAATAACTTAATACAGAATATTTAACACTGTATAAATATTTAGTAATAAATATAGCCCTAGTCATGTATGCGAATGTGTACCACTTCTTACCAAGTCGTGGATCAAACTGTCTCATCTGTACTTCCTCCACACAGTCTGCAGGAAACCAACCGGTTCTTCCTTTTACCGTCCCTTCCCAGAATCCCCCTTCTCCTATACTTAACACTGACAAGTGTTAACAGAAAGAGAGACAGAGAGACAAACACATTATTTATTGTATGACACTTTTAATTTCACAAAATGCTATTTTTTTTTACATTTATGGAAATAGTTATAATTAACTTTACACTTCACAAAAACAATAGAAGTCTACGGTACATCCCCATTTAGATGTGTGGCGTGTGCATGAATGTGATCTCGGCACGCATTCAAACTCTTTTTCCTTTTCGGAAATAAGCTTGAAGAGGGAGAACAGATAGATGACGTGAGTTGAATGACCAGTGGAATCTGAGACGGTGCAGAACATTGTGTTCAACCGGAAACTGATTCATCCCTTGATGTTCTACACTAACTGTAGAAACACAATGCATTGCATGTGGTGACCACACCAGACACATTAAAAACATATGCAGTCACATGCAAGTCCTTCAGCATTGTAGTTGCTAGGATACTGCAGTTTAAAACCAGTGCGTGTGTGTGTGTGTGTGTGTGTGTGTGTGTGTGTGTGTGTGTGAATGCACAAGGTGTGCAAAAAGGCCAGGTGGGCAATTTTGTGGTACTCCACGAATTCCGTAAATCAATAAGCAACAATGTAAGCGTGTTCTGCTGTGTATTGTACACACACACACACACACACACACACACACACACACACACACACACACACACACACACACACACACACACACACACACACACACACACACACACACACACACACACACACAGGGTTTCATTCATGCTGAAGCAGATCTTTAACTGGAGAAAGCATATAAGTGAAACCCCGCTTACACAGAGCACATAACAAATGCAAACCACACACTTTCTCTCAGTGTGTCTTTCAGCCTCTTTCAGTGAAGTACTTGTTCCCCCTGCTCTTGTAGTGTAATCCATGATCAAAGTGCTGCTTGACAGTCTACAAGGCCAATTGACCCTTCACTAAGCTCCGCCCCCTCAGTTAGTGTTGCTTACTTACAGAACCATAGGAGATTTCCATCAACAGAATTTCAATTATTTATTTGATAATTTATTAGAAGAAGAAACCTTGTATAAAATCTTGATTTGGTTTTTGGGTGTACTAGAACAGGTTTTTATGCTTAATTTGTTCCAAAAACACATTATTTTACACATATTTTACATTATTGCAGCACCTCTTTTACCAGTCTGTTTATTTCCATTTTTGATGAAACCCCTCCTTCTGAAATATGGAAAGTGCTTTGATTGGTTAACTGGCCTAGTCTGTTGTGATTGGCTAATCGTTTAAAGAGTGTGTTCCAGGAATGACACGCCTCTTTCCATAACCGCAAGTTTAATCTGCTCAGCTCTAAATATTAACAATGGGGTATTAACAATACCAATTCAAGCCTGATTTTATGAAAGCCTGTTTCTGCCACTGAATAAAAAAAAAAAAGTTATTGTAACTTTTTTCTCAGAATTGTGTAATACAAACTCGCAACTGCACATTATAAAGTCAGAACTGCAAGATATGAATTCATAATTCTGATCTTTTTTTTCCACAAATGTGAGTTTGTATCTTGCAATTCTGAATTTTTTCTCAGAACTGTGAGATATAAACTTGCAATTGCATGTTATAATATCTCACAATTCTGACTTTTTTCTCACGAATGCGAGTTTGTATCTTGAAATTTTGACTTTTTTCTCAGAAATGTAAGATATAAACTCACAATCGCAAGTGATAAAGTCAGAATTGCATGATATAAACTCGCAACTGCAAGTTTTACAGTACGAATTGGTCAGTAAAATTTTTGTTTTTACTTTCCAAGGGTGCATTTATTTATGGAAGCCCATTTCTGCCACTGAATAAGAAATAAAAAAGGTAATTGCAACTTTTTGTCACACAATTCTGACTTTTTTTCTCGTAACTGCGAGTTATAAAGTCAGAATTGTAAAACATAAACTCGCAATTCTGAGTCTTATTTTCCGCTCAGAACTGGACTTTATAACTCACAATTGCAAGTTTATATTTCACAATTCTGAGAGAAAAAAATTCTGAATTCTGAGTTTATATCTCACAGTTCTGACTTTATTTCTCGCAATTGTGTGTTTCTATCATGCAATTCTCACTTTATATCTCACAATTCTGACTTTACAACAATTGAGACTTTATATCATGCAATTCTCACTTTCACTTTATAACAATTGTGACTTTATATCTCGCAATTCTGATTCATAACTCACAATTCTGACTTTATATCTCACAATTATAACTTGCAATTCTGACTTTTTCGAGCAAATGCGAGTATGTACCTCGCAATTGTGACTGTTTTTCTTTTCAGAATTGTGAGATGTAAACGCGCAATTGTGTGTTATAAAGTCAGAATTGCAATTTTGAGAAAAAAGGTCCCAAATGATGGCTTTATTTCTTGCGATTTGACTTCATATCCCACAATTCTGAACTTATAATTTGCAACTGCGAATTTATATCATACAATTCTGACCTTAAAACTCGCAATTCAAAAATGCAATTCTGAGAAAAAAGTCACAATTGCGAGATCTAAACTCACAAATGTCATTTTATCTCTCACAATTCTTACTTTATTTCTCAGAATTATAAGTTTTGTGGTTCTGAATTAATAACTTGCAACTGCAAGTTTATATAATGCAATTCTGAGAAAAAAAGCCAGAATTGCGAGATTTAAACTTGCAAATGCAAGAAAAAAAGACAAAATTGTGAGATAAAGAGTTAAAATCACCTTTTTTTTTAGAAATTTTTATTCAGTAATGGAACGAGGATCGTGCAGAGCCTTTGAAAGCAAAAATTTGACATGATGTTTCACACCGGTATATACACAGTCTATGGTCTCTAGTGCAGGTCAACCAGGCCTCATTCCATTTTTTGCATATTCTGTGGGCGGGAATTATTTAAATGAGTGACATTCATAAGAAGAGTGTTGTAGTCCAAATAAGCTTTGTTGTAGTTCTTGAAATGTGTTTTGTGTTAAAAAGGATTTCTCCCTTTGGAGTAGACTTTTTATGCTCAAACAGCAACATTACACACTAACTACAGTTAAAAAAGTGAAAAAGCATCCTTTTTCCTTTTAGAAACGACTCCTTTTAGAAGGGGCTTAGCGAAAGTTCAATTGATCTGTACAAACCTTCCATCACTCCACACACACACACACACACACACACACACACACACACACACACACACACACACACACACACACACACACACACACACACACACACACACACACACACACACACACACACACACACACACAATTTTCCCTTGAGAAAGATTCAAAACCTAATCATCTAAATACAACCAATTATACTGCATTTTTAATCAAGAGATTTGAAATTCTGTGAGTGGTTTTTAGTGATTATCTAGCCGGCAGCACAGCCATTAGAAAATGATCACCTCAGTGCAAGTGACTGAGGTTACACACATACACACGCCTCCAGACACATACAAATGGATGCCTCTGCTGCCTATGTCACAATTAAACACTTGTGTAAATGGGTCTCGTCTTGTAATAAATTCAGGGGAAAAAGGAAAGCACATCTCATCAGTGATGCTTCTCATTTGAATGTTTTCAATATTTGAGTCCAGAGAAATCAGTGTAATGAGTATTTGCGGACTATGCGTATTGTGTAGAGAGGACATTTCATGGAAAACAGGATTTTCCTCACTCTTCTGAAATAAAGGAGTTTGACATGCTGTAATCTAATGTTCATTACACAATCCACCCATAACCCATTCCACACAGACCAGTCATGGATATTAGGTGGAAAAATTGGGTATACTGCATTAAAAAAAGAAGCAAATTTGACAATTTCACAGACAGATTTGATGGAAGTATGTGAAAACAACTGACCAGAGTAACTCAAAACAGTACAATTTGGTAAAAAATAATCTTTGTCAACATAAAAAATAAATAAAAAAAAAATAAAATAAAATCTGTATATGTTTAAATATACATTTATATGTATATATTTTACAAATCTAGATAATTTTAAGCTATTTTTGAAATATATATATATATATATATATATATATATATATATATATAAAATTTTCAGCAATTATTATTTTTTATTCTAAAAAATTAAATATTAAAATAATATATGAATATATTTAAATATACATGTAAAATAATATATGTATGTATTATTTTATACGTATTTCTAAAAATAATATAGATAATTTCAAGCTATTTTTTACTTTTATTATTTTCTACAAATTATATATATACATTTATATATATATAATTTTCAGCAATTATTATTTAATTATTTTTTATTATTTAAAAAAATAAAACAAAAATAATATATCTATTTATTTAGATATAAATATAAAGTAATATATATATATATATATATATATATACATACATATATATACATATTATTTTGTATGTATATATGTTTTATTTATTTTTAAAAATAATATAGAGATAATATAGAGAAATAGAGATAATTAAGCTTTTTTTACTTTTATTATTTTCTAAAAATTATATATATAAATTTACATATATATTTTTTTATTTATTTAATTATTTTTTATTATAAAAAAAATATATATATAATATGTATATATATATTACATATTATTTTGTATGTATATATTTTATTATTTATTTCTAAAAATAATATAGATAATTTTAAGATATTTTTGCATTCTTGCATTATTTAAAAAAAAAATACAGATTATAAAATTATAAGATTATGTTTCAAGACCAGACATTGTTTTCATTACATTTATTTATTTATTACAAAAATTTTCAATTACAGTTGGAATTTTTAATTTCACTATAGTTGTCATATTTATAACATATTAATAAACAAAATGTCACACAATGCCAAAATACTGATGAACCTATCATTTCTAACCAAGTCTTCCATTTAACTTTTTAGTTGAGTTACATTTTAGGCCTGAGAGGGAAGACAGAAAGTCTCACATAAATCAGCTGTTTTTGGTTCAAGAAGCTAAAATCACAAAAATAAATGGCACAAATTTACTTACAGAATATTTAAGCATAAGTGACATCTGTGCAATCCCTTTGACACGTCCTGAAGGATCAACTCATGCTCTTTTAACCACAACAACTACAAAGAACAGCATGTCCGTACAGACGTTTTTAGGTCCACGCGTGTCTTACATAACCAATCACTCAACGGACTCACACAAGTGTGTTTACAAAGTAGCAGGAGTGGGCCCGCCGGACCTCTCCAGCCATGCCGCGTGCCCGGACACGCTCAGCATATTGGAAACAGGCCTTCACACATACTGGCAAACGGCACCATGGGAGAAACCCACGCCAAGCTCTCAGTGTCAGTCCCTGACCATCAACCAGCAGCCGACTAAGGCAAACTGCCACGGCACGGCTCTTGACAGAAGGACCGTTGTTTCCGAGGAGAAGGGCCTGAAGTGTGTGTGTGTGTGTGTATAAGCATACAGGAGAGTGCTGCTTCTCGGATGCGAAGATACCAACACAACACTTCATTCTTATCTGCTTCAAAGCCCCATTGAGTTTTAAAAAGGATGAAAGGAGAATGAGTAATTCAGCCAGCATGTAACTTTTCAACTGTGCACAATAAGAACTCAACAAATACAGACACACTGTAATGAGCGGGATTCTTGAATTTCTGTTCAGCATAAATCAGATGTGAATGAATGTAGCTGGGTATTGTGAAGGGCTTTCTGTTAGGACAGAAGAGACTCAGGCTGTTGCTCAGCAGAATCATTCATTCATTTACAGCTCATTCACAGGTAAATGACACAACTGGGCCAAATCACACACAAACGAGAAGGGAGAGACAAACGCTCAAAAACAGATGTTAAGAGAGACTGAATTACACAGTGAAAAGGAAAAGATCGATATAGACACAAAGAGAGAGTTTTAAAGAGCTATGGAATAGCCATGTTTTTTTGGTTAACTTCTTAAATGATTTGTTTAAAATCTATGCTTTTATTTAGCAAGGATGCATTAAATTGATCAAAAGCAACAGAAAAGACATTTTAAAATGTTATAAAAGATTTCCATTTTAAATTATGCTGCTCCTTTTGTTCTTTCTATTCATGAAAAAAGTATTATGGATTCTAAAAAGTATGGATGCTAAAATATGTTTCTTGAACAGTGAATCAGCATATTAGAATAATTTCTGATAAATCACATTTAAAAAAAAACAAACATTTATAATATTTTTTTTATATGTATGAAGTACATATCAAGTGAAATGATCACAGTTGAAATACTATGAGAATAGTCTAAAAATTTTGAGAATAAAGTTGAAATTACAAGAATAGTCAAAATACTACAAGAATAAAGTCAAAATACTACGAGAACAAAGTCAAAATACTACGAGAATAAAGTCAAAATATTTTGAGAATAAAGTTGAAATTACAAGAATAAAGTTGAAATATTAAGAGAATAAAGTCCAAGTAGTATTAGAATAAAGTTAAAATACTATGAAAATAATGTCAAAATATTATGAGAATAAAGTCGAAATACTATGAGAATAAAGTCGAAATACTATGAGAATAAAGTTAAAATACTATGAAAATAATGTCAAAATATTATGAGAATAAAGTCGAAATACTATGAGAATAAAGTTAAAATACTATGAAAATAATGTCAAAATATTATGAGAATAAAGTCGAAATACTATGAGAATAAAGTCAAAATGCTACGAGAATAAAGTCGAAATACTATGAGAATAAAGTCAAAATACTACGAGAATAAAGTGGAAATACTGAGAATAAAGTCGAAATACCATGAGAATAAAGATAAAATACTACGAGAATAAAGTCTAAATATTTTGAGAATAAAGTCGAAATTACTAAAATAAATAATAAAAATAAAGCCAAAGTGTTTAGATAATAAAGTCAAAATATCTTGAGGATAAAGTCAAAATTACGAAAATAAATTTGTAGCAATTATGAGATAAAAGTTATAACATTTTGAGAGTATATTAGCCTATTGCAAATAAAAATGGCCCAGATATTGAGAGCACCAGGAGAAATTTTAAAGTCTCAGCTTTCAAATTCTGTCAGTTTCATAGCAAAATACAAACAATATGTCTTATAATAATGTTTTTCATGCTCTTTAATGTGTCATGACAGATCACTTGCTATAAACCTGAAATAAAGAGGAAAACACATTTATAATTTGTATTTTGTGCTAAAATTGACAGAATTTGAAAGCTGAGCTGTGTTATATTAAAAGCAACTAAGCACAAAATTATTGCAATTACTGGGTGGCTGGCGCCCAACAAATAATGAATGTAAGATATTAAATATTATTTACAATCATTTACTGTATTATATCGTAAATAAACCAGCTTCAACCTTTAGAGCATTTTATTGTTGTTTTTAATTACATGGGAGAAATGTAAAAAGTTTTTCACAAAGTAAACAGTCTAATTTAATGAAATGATTCACATGAATACAGCGACGTGTCATGCTACAATAAAGAGCTTGAAAAACACATCACTATTTCACTATAAAACTGATTTTGAAAGCTGAGACTTTGTTTTATATTAAAAGTACCCAAAGCACAAAGCTTATTGCTATTATTGGTGGGCTGGCACACAACAAATAACGAATGCAATCGCAGACATGAAATAAACACCAATAAACAAAACAATTGAAAAAACTTAGTGAAGAGGGAAAATTGTCATGGAAAACACTTGTTGGTTTTCAGTTTTAACATATCGTCACCTCAGAATTATAAGGTTCTATCTGACATTTTTGTCAAAATCGAGTTATTCACATATTCCTATTCTGTGACAAATTATTTACATTATTTGATGTTTCTTTTGTAAGCTGTGTACATTTTGGGCCTTTTTTAGAAAACAAAAATGGTTCTATCTACAGAAGTCAATGGAATGCAAAAACTTTGAAGCTCAATATCTCGAAAGTGCTCAGAATGCAGATAGAACCTTATAATTCTAAGGTGACGATATGTTTGCTTACATTTATTTTCAAGATCTGAGGTAAACTTTATGTTGTTGCTTTAAGTATGGCTATAAATGTCATGCAAAATGATATTTAAACTCACATTAGACACTTTTAACATTGAATAAAGCACATAATCAGTGCCTGAGATTATAACTGTAGTTTGTGTTCTTTCAGAAGGCCCTTATTAACCCCCAGAGCCATGTGGACCCTTTTTTATGATAGATGGTTGCACTTTATAAGACTTCAAAATCTCAGCACCCATTCACTGGCATTATAAAGCTTGGAAGAGCCAGAACATTGTTTAATATAACTCAGATTGTATTTGTCTGAAAGAAGAAAGTCATATACACCTAGGATGGCTTTGAGGTTGAGTACAACCATGGGGTGATTTTCATTTTTGGGTGAACTATCGCTTTAAGAGAGAGAGAGCGTGTGTGTGTGTCAGTATACAAAAGCAAGCGTGTGCTCCGATCTGTTAACCATGTTATTAACTTGATATGTAATAGCGTTTAATCTAAGCGAACAAACCGCCGGTTGACTTGAGATGCACGTCAATCACATGCTAATCAACTGGGTTCAATTCTGCGCTCTCTTACGCTCTATAAATAGAACGATAGCCGCAGCTCTAAATTTCCAGGCCACTTAACTGCGATAAGCCGTTCCTTCAGAGGGAGAGAGAGACAGGGTGTATCAAATCTAATCATGTCTCTAATGAATCCCACTGCTCAATAACTTTCATTACAGCAACCAAAAGCTAAATGGCAAATGCTAAATTGTAAAAACCACTAGCTCCAGGAAGAACGGTTTCCGCGAATGCGTCTAGTCTAATATCTAGTTTGTTTAATGCATTAAATAGCTTGACGGGTAAAAGCAAGGTCACATTAAGCATTTGGTCACACTAATTACATTACAATGCCCATGCTATGGTATGATTTCATAACTACGTACTACAGTATGTACAAGTAATAAACAAATTCACTTTAGTAATTACGCTGTTTAATAGAGTGGGATTACATATACTTACTGCTATTGTAATTATATTAATGTGCAATATGTGCAAGGTGATGTAATGTTGTTCGCTGAACCAATCAAATCGTGTGCCTGAATTAACAGCATTTTCGTCCCAGTCTGACATGGCTCCAACTAATTGGCTGGAATTAACACTAAAAGAAGAAGAAAAAAGCCAGACAAGCTGACAGAGTGTAAACAAGAACTGTAAAAACAAGAAATGTTCTTATGAATTAATGTAATTGCAGGCCTGGAGGAAAAGAGGTGTGCTGGAATGTTTCTACGCTTTTCATTCATGGGATGACTAACAAGAGGATGTCTGTTTGAAACGTGCAAAGTGCAAGTGGAGAGTAAAATAAATACAGCCACTCAGTGACGTAAATGTGATTAAGAAGTAGAAAAATAATAATCAAAAAAATGCATTTAAAAAGTACCACTGAAATTTAATAATCATGTTTTTGAACAAGAAAAATGTTGAAACATCAATGTTTCAAATGATCCAAAACACTATTTTTGCTGAAATGTTTGAATATTTGGTTTAAATTTGCAATTTTGTTAACTTAAATGCCATTTTGACTAATACTGGATGCAATTCTAGTCTAAAACTAATGAATAAAAGAATATGCATTAAAGAATTGGTTTACATGAAAATATGAATTGGTTTGCTGAAAAGTTACAGAGTTTGTTTCTTCAGAGATTTGGAGAAATGTAACATTGCATCACTTACTCGCCAATGGATCCTCTGGAGTGAGCCGTCAGAATGAGAGATCAAATAGCTGATAAAAAACAGTCCATAATCTATAACAATGCTTCCTCCAGTAAAAAAAAGTCCCACTCCTTTGTTCTTTCACATCAAAATTCACTGAAATATTTATTTAGAACTGTTTTGGGTTGTTTTCACATATAAAAAAGCTCTCATTCTGACGGCACCCATTCACTGCAAAGGATCCATTGCTAAGCAAGTGATAAAAATGTCAGTTTGCTGAAAAGTTACTCATCCTCAGGCCATCCAAGATGAGTTTGTTTCTTTATCAAAACAGATTTGAAGAAATACAACACTTACTCACCAATGAATCCTCTGAAGTGAATGGGTGCCGTCAGAATGAGAGACCAAACAGCTGACAAAAAGTTTGCTTTTTACAAACATACAGCTTTATCAGCTCTCGTTCTGATGGCACCCATTCACTGCAAAGGATCCATTGCTGAGCAAATGTCAGTTTGCTGAAAAGTTACTCACTCTTAAACATTAGGAGTGTAACGATATGCCTAGGTCACGCATTTTCTGGATTTTTTTTCTTTATTAATAGCCTTTCTCCGTATTTTATGGATCATACAGCTCCGAAATGTTGCCATACTGCTGACTTAAATGAGGAGGGAGGGTCCGCAATCTCTGGGTTGGTTGTCATTTTTCCTCACATTCTTTTTCAACTAGCTCAACTTTTGCATGCAGGCGTCACGATTGGAAAGGTAGTCATGGGGTGTGTCGCGAATCTCCCTTATCACACCGCGACACAGGATCGTGGATCTGAGTGTTGCGATTTCGGTTTCATATCGCGTATCGTTACAGCCCTATTAAACATACAGCTTTATCAGCTCTCATTCTGACGGCACCCATTCACTGCAAAGGATCCATTGCTGAGCAAATGTCAGTTTGCTGAAAAGTTACTTACTCTCAAACATACAGCTTTATCAGCTCTCATTCTGACGGCACCCATTCACTACAAAGGATCCATTGCTGAGCAAGTGATAAAACGGCAGTTTGCTGAAAAGTTACTCATCCTCAGGCCATCCAAGATCAGTTTGTTTCTTTATTGAAACAGATTTGTAGGAATGCAACATCACATCACTTACTCGCCAATGAATCCTCTGAAGTGAATGGGTGCCATCAGAATGAGAGACCAAACAGCTGATAAAAAGTTTGCTTATTACAAACATACAGCTTTATCAGCTCTCATTTTGACGGCACCCATTCACTACAAAGAATCCATTGCTGAGCAAGTGATACAAATGTCAGTTTGCTGAAAAGTTACTCATCCTCAGTACGTCCAAGATGAGTTTGTTACTTTATTGAAACAGATTTGTAGAACTGCAACATTACATCACTTACTCACTAATGAATCCTCTGAAATGAATAGGTGCCGTCAGAATGAGAGACCAAACAGCTGATAAAAAAGTGTGCCTATTACAAACATACAGCTTTATCAGCTCTCGTTCTGACGGCACCCATTCACTGCAAAAGATCCATTGCTGCGCAAGTGATAAAAAAGTCAGTTTGCTGAAAAGTTACTCATCCTCAGGCCATCCAAGATGAGTTTGTTTCTTCATCGAAACAGATTTGTAGAAATGCAACATTACATTATTTACTCATCAATGAATCCTCTGAAGTAAATGGGTGCCGTCAGAACAAGAGACCAAACAGCTGATAAAAAGTTTGCCTATTGCAAACATACAGCTTTATCAGCTCTCATTCTGATGGCACCCATTCACTACAAAGAATCCATTGCTGAGAAAGTGATGTAATGCTACATTTCTCCAAATCTGCTCTGATGAAGAAACAAACTCATCTACATCCTGGATGGCCTGACGGTGATTACATTTTCAGGAAACTGACATTTTTGGGTGAACTATTCCTTTAAAAGTCCAAAACAATAAATATAAAACGGTCAATATGAATGGACACGTCAAAGTGAGATCTGCATGAATGCAAAATGGAGTAAACATGCATGTAGAAATCCTATAAAAAGCCCAGGATTCTAGTCCCTCAAGCCCCTTTACCGGTGCGTATGTGTGTTTGAGAGTGCTTTGACCTGCGCTTCTGCATTTATCAAAAAGCCATTTCCAAACGGAAACACTTAAAGAAAGCAATAAGCTGAAAACATGACTCTATAAAAGCTTCAGCGATGCTCTGAGCCGCTGAAATATCAGATGACTTGTGCTCACTTCAGTCACGTCAGAATCATCAAATAGGTCTTTTACAAAGATGCTTCTGTCATTACGATTGTCATCGCCCTCCTAAACGTCATCTATGTGAAGTAATCTGAAAGATGCAGCTTTAAATACAGGTAAAACTTTCTCTCTCATGCACAGACTGCTATATCGCGCAGTTAGTGTGATAACATCTGATCAGCAGACAGGCAGTCAGTACTCACACACCTGCTGGGAGAGCCAGCGAATGAACAGAGATATTTGATATTCAGTGGAAGGCTTTCCGGCTGATTGTCCGTCAGGTTAATGAAAGAAAAATGCCTGAAGTGTTCTACTGCACAACACACACTCGCCTCAGACAGATACGACAGAGTGTTCGCTGATGGTCTCTCTTCCAATTTATTTCAAGAGTGCTTTGTAGTTATATTGCTAAAGCAAAATAGTTCAGCTCAACAGAACCTATTTGAAATTTTGATTCAATGATTAGAAATTTTGACTCTGAAATCTGATTGGCTAAGCAGCTTTTAAAGATGTTGAATCAACTGAATTCTATATTTAAGGGATAATTCACTTTAAAAAGGCATTATTTACTCACCCTAGTGTCATTCCAAAACCTGTAAGATTTTTTTTTATTTATTCTGGAACACAAAAGATATTTGCAAAATGTGTTTTGGTTTGCTCAAACAAACAAAAAAAAGAAAAGAATGGGATTCAATGTTATTCTGGATCTCACTGACTTTTCAAATATCTTTTTATGTTCCACTGGACAAAGAGATTCATACAGGTTTGGAACAACATGTGTGAGTAAATGACAATGTTCATTTTTAGATGTACTATTCCATTAATGAGTTCCTTTAGTTCATAGTAATGTTGAATGTTTTCTTGTGGTTTAACATGCTTAAACTGTAAACATGAACAATATATATACAGTCAAGCCCGAAATTATTCATACCCCTAGCAAATTCTGACTTAAAGTTACTTTTATTCAACCAGCAAATTTGTTTTTGACCGGAAATGACACAGGCTTCTCCCAAAAGATAATAAGACGATGTACAAGAGGCATCATTGTGGAAAAAAAAATATTTCTCAGCTTTTATTTACATTTGAACAAAAGGTGTCCAAAATTATTCATACCCTTTGCAAACTGTCACAGTCTATGGGAAAATCCAAAGTTCTATACCATTCCAAATAGTTATAAAGCATCCTAATTACCCTGATTGATTGGGAACAGCTGTTTTAATCAATTCAACAGGTGAAAAACAGAAGCTCTCTGCTGTTGGTTTGTGGACAGTCATGGCTAAGACAAAGAAGCTCACTGAGCTGAGGACCTGTGGCTGCGCATTGTGGCTGCTCACAAATCAGGAAAGGGCTATAAGACCATATCTAAATGTTTTGAAGTTCCAGTGGCTACAGTGCAAAGTATTATTTAAAAATACAAGACGTTCCGCTAAAGATGAATGGGCAAAAATACCAGTACAGACAACATTGTGCAAATGTAAATAAAAGATGAGTAATAATTTTGCTGGTTGAATAAAAGTAACTTTAAGTCAGAATTTGCCAGGGGTATGAATAATTTCGGGCTTGACTGTATATATATATATATATATATATATATATATATTAGGGCCGGGACTCGATTAAAAAATTTAATCTAATTAATTAGAGGCTTTGTAATTAATTAATCGAAATTAATCGCATGTAAATATTTGACCTGAGAACAGTGAGAATTAAGAATTTTACATGGATTTTTAGTATACCATTGAATAATGACTGAATACATAAGCTTAAGCAACAAAATATTGCTTATTTTTGTTCAACCAAGTCCACCAGACCAGTACAATATTGCCATTAAATGTAGCAAGAGGCACGTTCTTTAACGAGTCTTTCATTCCGAGAACTCTGCTCTTGTGTTTGCTTAATTATGCATTTAAACGTTAATGACCAAACCTATCA
>NC_133371.1:40382542-40460772 GCF_049309525.1 Garra rufa | reverse complement strand
CAGTCAGTTTGATCACCTATCCCTCGGCATGGCGGCGTTGGTATAAGCGTTCCCATAGTGTCCACCAGGACGCAGCGTAGAGTTCCCTCCGGAAGGGAACGTCTCAGGTTACGTAGGTAACCCTAGTTCCCTGAGGACAGGGAACGAGACGCTGCGTCTCGTGGCCATGCCTCGGGCCCTGCACATACCTCCGTCAGACAAAAAGATGGTAATGTGCTCTCAGGCACCTGCTTTTATACTAGCAGGCGCCTGGTGATGATGTCATAGGCTGGCGCCGGCCAGTGTCAAGTTCACTGTCGTTGTTCTATACATTTGTTTCAGAACCGGTCATGCTGAAGGCAGTTCCCATAGTGTCCACCAGGACGCAGCGTCTCGTTCCCTGTCCTCAGGGAACTAGGGTTACCTACGTAACCTGAGACGATTTTCTAGACGAGTAAAAATTATCTTGTTTTCAGAAAAAAAAACCAAGCCAAAATTAAGTGATTTTTTGCTTAGAACAAGCAAAAAAAAAAAAAAAATCTAAGTAAGAAAAGCATTTTTTGAAGTGTAGTGTTTTTACTAAAGTAATACATTATATAGCAGGGTTCCTCAAACCGAGTTTTTGCTCCAACCCTGATCAAACTCACCTTCCTGTGATTTTCTAATGATCTTAAAGACATTGATTTAGCATGTTCAGGTGCGTTTGATTCGGGTTAGAGCCAAACTGTGGATCTAGTGAACCAGATTTGAGGATCACTGTTATATATAGTAATAGTAATGGTGATTTTTTTTTCTTAGCAAGCACCACTAGTACTGTATCTAGTTCAGAAAACGACAAACAAACAATCTGACAATTCATGACAGCCTAACCGCATGCAGAAATCACAATGAAGTTTTTAAAGACGTTTGGAGAAACAGTCAGCGACGGGGAGGACGAGAAAGAGAGAAAGGCTATCTGTCCACATCAGCTCTGGTAATAATTACGAGTCTCCTTGCAGTGTCTCTAAGCACTCTGCATTTTTCCTCAGCTTGCGTCTCCACCACATTCACTCCAGAGCAATTACGTTTAGATGCTGGATAGACTTAGATTGTGAGAAAACATAAAGAGAAGGAGAGAGAAGGTGAAAGAGAAGATTGTGAGACAACCCTTAAAAAGTGAACACATGAGCTGCATATCAAAGCACTGGATTTGCTGGAGCCGGAGGGAGGCCGCATAACACACGGAAGGCGAGAGGAGAAAGCATGTAAGAAAACGCGAAAAGCAGCTGGGAAAGTTCTTTTGTAAAGCGGTCTCCAATGGTCATGCAGCGAGAAAACTGTTTTGAGGGATGCTCCACTCTTTAAAATGAAGCATGAAGCCCAAAAGCCTCAAAAAAGCAAACCAAGACAACAGCATATCCCAAAGTCACCCTTCAAACACATCTACAATTGTACCTCTTTGACGTTGTTCTCATTTTGAAGAATGTAAAAGGTTGAGAGCTGCAGGCACATCGCCTCTGGGTGGTCATAATTATTAATGCTACCAATGATAATGTCCTACAGAAAATTATGAAGTCAGAGTTAGTGCCGGAGTGTGTTATGAGGTTATAGAGGAGTTTGATCAATGAATTTCCATGACAGTTTATGATTACTGGATAAGGTTTTTTAGAAATACAGTTTTAGAGACTGTACTCAAAAAAGTAGCTTCCAACCAAGAAAACAGTAAGCATAACTAGGAAAAAAAAAAAAAAAAAAAAAAAAAAAAAAAAAAATATATATATATATATATATATATATATATATTTACTATAGCAGTCACATACTGAAAATAAATACATTTAATGATAATTTTAATTATTATATACATTATTATTATATAGACGAAAGTAAATATTTAGTAAAAAAATATGTTAGAAAAGTCAACAGTGAGACATGTTTGAATAGAAGACAATGGAGAAGAAGCCTCAGTGTGCTGATTAAATTGCTTCTGTGGGAAATCAATTCATCAAATTGACTGCTTGAGAGTCAATCTTCAGCATGTTGACACAAACACTTGAAAAAATTACTATAAAAATTGTTATAAAAGTAGTTAGCGTCTGAAGTAACAGTGTAAAGCAACTGACTAACAGCTGATCTCATCAGAAACACTCAGGTTGGCAAACCTACTGTAAGCGATCAACACAGCACTGTAATTATTGAATAGGTCTGTTTAACACAAGCTCGATTTATGGCAAGAAAATTGTAGATGAAGAATCTTTAGCACAGCAGTTATTGCCTTCAGTTCATTTATCTCATTTGAAACCAGCTTTGATTACGGATTATATTTATTGAAAGAAATTATATGCAAATGACTGCTTCTATAAACAATGATTTAATAACAAACATATGAATTGAATAAGCAAATATTATGACTTTCTTGATTGCTAGAGTCATTTATCTTGTTCCATTCATGGTGACTAGTCCCACTGCTTTAATTAGCATGAGCTTGATGATGATCAATATCATGTACAAGCATGATGTTTTACCAGAAATGTGTTTCATTTTATATTGTATATCATATGCAAAACAGTCTGAGGTTTATGACAACCCAAAATTGTAAAAATCAATATGGCAGACACAAAGATGCACCACAGTAATAAAGACATGAGGATCAGTAAAATGTATGTAAGATGTCATTTACTGTGATGCAAAGCTAAATTTTCAGCATCAGTACTAGAGTTTTCATGATCCTTCAGAGATCATTTAAATATGCTGATTTCTTTTTAGTATCAAATTATAAAGTTGCACTGTTTATATAAACAACCCTGCTCAAAAGTTTACCTACGCTTGAATCTTAATACTGTGTTGTTACCTCAATGAACCACAGCTGTTTCTTTTTTTGTGATAGTTGTTCTTGAGTGCCATGTTTGTCCTGAACATAGAAAAATCATGTCCCACAAATATTGGTTTTTCAGCATTTTTGTGTATTTGAACCCTTTCCAACAATGACTGTATGATTTGGAGAACCATCTTTCCACATTGAGCACAGCTGAGGGACTCATATTCAACTATTACAGAAGATTCAAATGCTCACTGATGCTTCAAAAGGAAACATGATGCATTAACAGCCAGGGGGTGAAAACTTTTGGAATTTGAAGATCGGGTAACTGATTTTGTCTTTTGGGATACATGTAGGTATTTTCTGTAGCTTCTGAAAGGCAGTACTAAATGAAAAAAAAATACATATATTTAGGTAAAATAAGAAAAATGTACACATCTTCATTCTGTTCAAAAGTTTTCACCCCTGGCTCCTAATGCATCGGTTTACCTTCTGAAGCATCAGTGAGCGTTTGAACCTTCTGTAATAGTTGCATATGAGACCCTCAGTTGCCCTTAGTGTGAAAAGATGGATCTCAAAATCATAAAGTCATTGTTGGAAAGGGTTCAAATACACAAAACTGCTTAAAAACCAAAGAATTGGTGGGATCTAAAGAATTTTTCTGAAGAACAGAGGGCAGTTTACCTGTTCAGGACAAACAAGGGACTCATCAAGTGTGTGTAAACTTTTGAATGGGGTATTTTTTTAGCAATTCATTATCAATTATTTTCTCTTGTGGACTATATGTAAACGACCTTTACATAAATAAATATCTTACTCAGGTCAGTACTAAATAAAAAATAACATATTATATTTTGTATGATCCCTGTATGATTAACATTTTGCAGATTCTGCAGGGTGTATGCAAACTTTTGACCTCAATTCAGATTACATTATATATACTGCATGACGTCACACAACATCAATGTTAATTTGTAAGACAGATTCTTGTTCTGTTTATTTTCATAACACACAAAGGAGATGCTGTGTTTGTTTGGCTCATATAAAAGATGCCCTTCATCAGGTCCTCAGGCACACTACATGCCCAGAGAGCTGCCCTCTCCCCTACTAGTGTGCTAATGAACTAACACAGCCAGAAACAAACAAACCCGCCTTTTGTTTTTCCCTCTTCCTCCCTCCCATCTTTTACCTGTTTCTCCATACCGGGTCGATCTTATTATGTGTAATTCGTCCTCTCACTAATCCCGGGCAGCTTTCTTTATTGATGAGTCAGGCTCTGCTCTGATTCACGGTGAGGCCTATCAAAGCACTTCACCACCGGGTTCAATTCGCCCTTTGTTTCTAATCACAGCCGGACCCGTCACCTGCGCGTGAGTCCACTCTTTTCCAATATAAGCCATATGGACACACTCCGGGAATTCTGAGCTTACTATTCTCAGCCTCTGACTCACCGGTGCTGTGTTTACAATCTACGACTCCGTAAGAATCCGACCTTGCTGCTCGCCTGAGCTATGAATCACGGCATCGCGTACTTAAACACCTAAACTGTCATGATGGCCGCACAGTTGGACACGTAAATGTAAATATATAGACGTGTAACGGCGTGTTTCTCTTAAACCTAATTGGCATTGCGGAAAGATCCGGAAGGGGAGCGGACAGCATGTGCACCGGCAGACGGAGCGACAGGCTTTCTTCTCCGAGTTAATGACAGAAATCCCATGGAGGGGATTTAGGCGATCTGCTTTTTGTTTCCAGCCTTTAGAGCAAATCGCAGTGTGTCGGAAGCAGGACAGTTTTTTTCCGAACGGGTCTGGGTTGGCCGGAAAAAGAAAGCGCCGTGCTGCGCAGGGCAGTTTTAGATCCTGACGGACATGTTTCAGACAATCTGGTCATGTCTGCAATCATCATAGTGATGTCCTAATGAAGAAAAAGCTCCTGTGTCTCACCTCTAACTGCTTGCTGTAGCACAACATTCATGTCTGGTCACCGCCGCTCTGTAAAACTAATGAGTACACTACCAGTCAAAAGTTTTTGTAATACTAAGATTGGTAATACTTTTTTAAAGAAGTCTTTTCTGCTCACCAAGCCTGCATTTATTTGATCCGAAGTACAGCAAAAACAGTGAAATTTAAAAAAAATATTTGTACTATTTAAAATAAGTGTTTTCTTTTTGAATATATTTTAAAATGTAATTTATTCCTGTGATTTCAAAGCTGAATTTTTAGCATCATTACTCCAGTCACATGATCCATCAGAAATCATTCTAGTATTCTCATTTGATGCTCAAAACACATGTATTATTATTATTATTTTTAAAACAGCTGAGTAGAATTTTTTCAGGTTTATTTGATGAATAGAAAGTTCTTTTGTAACCTTTGATCCATTACCTTTGATCAATTTAAAGCATCCTTGCTAAAATCTATTAATTTCTATCATTTCTTTAAATTCTTTAAATTTATACTGAATCCAAGCTTTTGAATGGTACATTTATAATGTTTCAAAAGCTTTTTATTTCAGATAAATGCTGATCTTTGGACCTTTCTATTCATTTAAAGAATGAGAAAAAATTACTCAACTGCTATATATTGATAATAATAATAATAAAAAAAGTTTCTAACCAGCATATTAGAATGATTTCTGAAGGATCATGTGAAACTGAAGACTGGAGTAATGATGCTGAAAATTCAGCTTTGATCACAGGAATAAATTACATTTCAAAATATATTTTAAATAGAAAGCAGATCTTTTAAATTGTAAAAATATTTTAAAATTGTATTGTTTTTCTACTGTACTTTGCATCAAATAGATGATCCAAAAAAAAAGTCAGAATTGCAGGATATAAACTCAAAGTTGCGAGAGAAAAAAATCAGAATTGCAAGAAAAATGTCAGAATTGGGAGATTTAAACTCAAAGTTGCGAGAAAAAAAAATCAGAATTGATTTTTGAGAAAAATGTCAGAATTGCGAGATACAAACTTAATATTGCGAAAAAACAAATCTGAATTGCGAGAAAACGATCAAAATTGCGAGATATAAACTCAATATTGCGAAAAAACAAATCTGAATTGCGAGAAAACAGTCAGAATTGCAAGATATAAACTCATAATTACATTTTAAAATATATTTAAATAGAAAACAGTTATTTTAAATTGTAAAAATATTTCAAAATTGTATTGTTTTTGCTGTTCTTTGGATCAAATTGATGATCCAATACTCAAAAAAATTCTGAATTGTGAGAAAAATGTCAGAATTGCAAGATTTAAACATAAAATTGCTAGAAAACAAATCTGAATTGTGAGTAAAAAGTCAGAATTGCGAGATATAATATCAAAGTTGCAAGAAAAAAAAAACAGAATTGCGAGAAAAATGTCCGAATTGCGAGATATAAACTCAAAATTACATTTTAAATATTCAAATAGAAAGCAGTTATTTTAAATAGTAAAAATAATTTAAAATTGTATTGTTTTATTTGTATTTTTGAAGTTGCGAAAAAAAAATCTGAATTGCGAGATTTAAACTCAAAATTGTTAGAAAACAAATCTGAATTGAGTAAAAAGTCAGAATTGTGAGATATAAACTCAATATTGCGAAAAAACAAATCTGAATTGCGAAAAAACGGTCAAAATTGCGAGATATAAACTCAGAATTACATTTTAAAATAGATTCAAATAGAGAACAGTTATTTTAAATTGTAAAAAATATTTAAAAATTTTACTGTTTTTTGCTGTACTTTGGATCAAATAAATGCAGGCTTGGTGAGCAGAAGAGACTTCTTTAAAAAAACAAAAAAATCTTACTGGTCAAAAACTTTTGACTGGTAGTGTATATATATTTGTGTGTGTGTGTGTGTGTGTGTGTGTGTGTGTGTGTGTGTGTGTTTGTTTTTGTGACATATCAGGACACAAATTTGTGTAATAACATGGGTATGACATAGGTATTACAAGGAGAGGGTGACTTATGAGGACATTGCCCATGTCCCCACTTTTCAAAAGGCTTATAAATCATACAGAATACGTTTTTTTGAGAATGTAAAGATATGCACAATCTCCTGTGAGGGCTAGGTTTAGGTGTAGGGAAGGTGTAGGGCGATAGAAAATATCGTTTGTACAGTATAAAAACCATTACGTCTATGGAATGTCCCCACAATTCACAAAAACAAACATGTGTGTGTGTGTGTGTGTGTAGTTATACATTTAAATAAATATATATCTGTAGTACATCTAGGGATG
The DNA here is from genome assembly GCF_049309525.1 of Garra rufa. Classification (NCBI taxonomy): domain Eukaryota; kingdom Metazoa; phylum Chordata; class Actinopteri; order Cypriniformes; family Cyprinidae; genus Garra; species Garra rufa. Next base: position 40,453,768 of record NC_133371.1, on the reverse strand, counting down.
TGCGGTATACCAGTACTGTGAAAATACTGGTATTTATTATTTTTCAAACGGTACAAGATCAAAAGTTTGCTCAGTTCGGTATTTCATCCGCTGTTCCGATTTTCACCACTACGCGGCAGTGTTGCGCAAACTGGCATAAAACCGGCAAGCGTGATAACAGACAAACGGCGATTGATCACACAGATGAAACGCGCTCTACACGTCCGAAATTAATAAATAACGAGAGTGGTAGAAGTGAAATATGGCATTACTTTGCCTACAAAACTGATGAAAAGGGTGAACCCACAGACCTCAATGCACCAGTCTGCAAGCGCTGCGACACATTAGTTTTCCTGTCCAAAAATCTGCAGCTATCAAAGGAGCTAGCAAAAAATAAAATAAAGACTGCAAAGATATGTAGATGTGAACCCATTTTATTCAGTACCAAAATCACAATCCAACCTGTATCCTCTACCCTGTAGGGTTTTTTGCTGTTGTTGTTGCATTCTGGTTGCATTCACATTTTCTTTGTGATAAAGACTAAAAATATATTAAGAGATTACTTTATTTCAATTAGATCTCTTCAGTTTTGTTTCTTCTAAAATCAAAATTGCAGTTTTTATTTTATTTTTTTGTAACAATTTCTTTGCACAGTTGTTCATAGAGTTTCAAGCACTGTGTTTAATAAAACTGTTTTCAATTCACCTATATTTGCCTGTTTCCTTTTTTTTTTTACCTATGGTATCGATTTAGTATCGATACCAAGGTATTAGATCCTAGTATCGTACCGAGGTCAAAACTGTGGTATCGAGCCATCCCTAAGTACATCTAATACATACACAATATTATATATAATATGATAATCTAATGTAAACCTCTATAGTTAGAATATACCTAGATTCAGTTTACTAGTGTGAAACTATATCCAAGTTTGATTACTGTTATAGTATAAAAGTAGACATTCACCATGATTATTAGAGCACAATCAGTCCGTCTGGCTCAACAAGCCCCTTTGATTGCAGCAGACAACAGGACACTTCCCTTCCCCCAGCAACACACTACAGAGAACACCAATCTTATTTAAAGCAGCAATATTTAAAACAGTTAGACCCAGAACACCATTAGCGGCCATTAACGCAGCCTCTTTTTCTCCAGCTTCACTCTCATACCTCTTTCAGTCTCTCTCAAAGCAGCAGATAAAAGAAGTTAGAGAAGATTAAATGCACAGTTAAAGCATTTCTCTCTGACAGCGGGCAGACAGGTACAATAGTCCCACGGAAATGCTCTCAGTCCATCGCCCCTCCCCTGTATTCTCCCGCATTAGCGATTTTGTTAACACTGCGTGACTGCTTAATGAATTTAATCAGAGAGAAAGATTGCAAAGTTCACCTTTGATGAGCGATGTGAGGTGAAAACACTTCTTCGCTGGAAGAGTTATGTGCAAGGCTGACGATATTTCAAGACTGCTGTTGCATTAATAACAAGTATTGGCTGTAGGTGTGGGAGGTTTTGGGTTTGGATCCAAATTAAACTGGACCCTATCCTATCCCAGTTTGGAAGAACAATTCACCCGAAAAATAAAAAATCATTATATATTCACCCTCACATTTCTTCAAACCTTTAGCTGTTATCTTTTTACAGTAAATACATACATACATACATTTCATTTAATATGTAAATAAATAAATAAATAAATGTAACACATATTATATATATATATATATATATATATATATATATATATATATATATATACACACACACACACACACACACACACACACACACACACACACACACACATGCACACAGGATATGATTAATTAAGACATTTTTATACTTAATATAATATTAATATAAATAATAAATAAATATTTTTTTTATTATATTTTGGATCACAATTAATCGTTTGACAGATATCGATTAATCATTTACATAATTTACATATGTGTGTACTGTGTATATTTACATATAAATGCACACACATACATGTATATATTTTTAAAAAATATATACAAATATTTATACTTATATATAATATAAATTATACATAAATCAATTAATAATAATTTTTTTATTATATTTTGGATAACAATTATAGATTTACAGCCCTAATTTACACACACACACACACACACACACACACACACACACACACACACACACACACACACACACACACACACACACTACTATATTTTTATGGTGCTATTGCATTCTCTTTTAATTCCTGACAACCCCAATCTGCATTCACTTTCATTTGAAATGAAGTCTGGATACTGTTGTGTTACATCCAGCAAAAGAAAAAACTCATCCAGACTTAAAACAATGTAAGGGGGAATAAATACTGACAGAATTTTCATTTTTGGGTGAATTGTTTCTCATTCGCATTCACTGTCAGCGCGGCTTTCCCCAGGTTCAGATCAGCAAACAGCAGTTTGTTTATGGAGGAACTCCATCACCGTCAGGACAGTTGCTGTGGTGGAGGTGGAAGTCTGCAGTCAGCAGCAGCAGTGACAGAGGAAGCCCCTCTCTGCCCCATCACACCCACACACCGCTTCAATCCATTGATTAGTCTCTAGCTATCAGAACATCAATCACGGGCTCCTGATCGATGGCGTTTTGTTGGTGTGTTCAGACTGCCCTTGGGAACAATGGGCTTTCACATGAAAGCAGTGCTGCTTAGGAGCTCCAACCATTTAGAAAAACACAGACTTGTTCTAGAAGCCTGTTGCAATATCATGTCAAACATCATTAATGTGTGTGCTCTTAAAGGGATGGAGAAAAGACCTGGCTCACTATAAATATTATACTGAATTTTTAAAGTGGATTTTAAAAGTATTTGCCATAAGTAAAACCATTTTTGGCAGTATAAAAGTACACTCTACTATATTCTGTCACTTTTAATATTAATAAAGGTCTTTAACGTGCTTGTTAGTTTGAACACACTCATTTGTTTTACTTGACAGTTTCCTACACTTTCCAGCTAAAGTGTAATTGCATCTTAAAAGTCAACAAGCCAGCTGTGTTTACAATCAGTTTTACTTTCACAATGTGACATTTTCAAATTATACGGGATATTCACTGAGGAAAATGTTAGACTAAACATAAAATATAAAATACAATATAACTAAATTTTTAAATTGCAGATAAAAAAAATATTTAATTTAAAATTAAATAAAGCAATTATAAGGTAAATGAATTAGTTTAATTTACACATTTTTCTGTCAAATGAATGAATGAATCCTTTTTTTACAAGCCCTTTTCTGCCACTTAACAAAAACAATGACTTTTTATCTTACAATTCTGAATTAAACTTTAAAATCTGATTTTATTTTTACTTTCTTTCTCAGAATTGTGTGATATGAACTCATATTTGTGAGGGATAAAGTCGCAATTATGACCTTTTTTCTTGGAATAACAAGTTTATATCTCGCAATTATGACTTGTTTCACGCAATTCTGAGAACATATCAGTCTTTTTCGCCTTTAGATTTGAACTTTATAGTTCAACAGAGTTTATATTTTACAAGTCAGAATTGCAAGATATAAATTCAAAACTGTGAATTGCGAGAAAAAAGTCAGAATGCGAGATATAAGCTCAGAATTGTGAGAAAAAAATCTGAATTGCAAGATATAAACTCCAAATTGTGAGAAAAAAAAAAAAAGAATTGCGACATATAAACTTAAAATTGTGCGGAAAAAATCTGAATTGCAAGAAAATAGTCAAATTGCGAGATATAAACGTAAAATTGCGAGATAAAAATCTGAATTGCGAGAAAAAAAAACTGTTTTCGTGATATAAACTCCATATTGCGAGAAAACAAATCTGAATTGCAAGAACCAAGTCAGAATTGCGAGATACAAAACTGAAATTGCAAGAAAACAAATCTGAATTGCGAGAAAAAGGCAGAATTGTGAGATATAAACTCAAAATTGCAAGAAAAAAAATCTGAATTGTGAGAAAAAAGTCGAGAATTGCGAGATATAAATTAATTCTTTTGTAATTCTGATTTTATTTCTGACAAATGTGAGTTTATAGCCTGCTATTGTGAGAAAAAAAGTCAGAATTGTGATACAAGTACTCACATTTATTACTTTTTTAAAATGTTTATTCGGTGGCGGAAACGGGCTTCCATAATAAATATATGCTTACAGAAGAAAAATGAATTTAGAGAAAAATAAATAAATAAATAATACTGTATAAAATGCAATTGTTTTTTAATTTAATAATGTCACAAGCATAAACATTCATAATGAGCTCTTTTTTGTGGCTTTGCGTTATGATATTAGTGTTTGTCTACATGCTAAATTGAATGCTTATATTCCCAAAATGTAATCTTTTTTTTTTAAGATTTCTTTAAATAAAAATCACAAGTTGCTGTTCACAAGATAAACCCTCTAATTAAACACCCTCATGTGTGAGTGAATCATAGTTAAGAAAGAAGGACAAAGCGCATATACAACATGCCACAAGCAGAAGGCTATTGTGTGTTAGCCAAGATATGTGTGTGTGTGTGTGTGTGTGTGAGAGAGACAGGTGGTGTGGACAGTGGGGAGCAAAAGTTTGGGGCAAGGTAAAGGTGACAGAGAAAGAATACAGGTGGTCAGCTGTGACAGAAAAGTCAAAATGCAAAGAGTGGCGCATTAACCTTGGGATCAAAGAAATCGCATACAAACAAGCACAAGCTGATGTAAGCGAAACGTTGACTCATTATAAACACCAGCACTGATCAGTCTCTCAGATACAAAAACTGACATTTGAAATGATTTTCTTAGATAACTACCATGTAGTCACTTAAAATTACTCTCATAGCCAGACTTTTGATCATCAGCAGTACAGTAAATGCGGTTCACAGTGCAGTTTATTCTGGCCAAGAATCGCCTACTTAGATGGGAGGCGGACATTTCCATGATGTAATCCAAATACAAAGCAGTTTCTAGGTGCACTAAAAGATATTTTGTTTTGCTACTTGTTTTGTTTCTCAAACAAAAGCCAGATGGATGAAACTATATGAATTTAGAAACTACAAAAACCAGCCAATCAGAATAGAGATTGCTGTTTTGATAAAGTTGCAATAGTCATAGTGAGCAAGTGAAACAGATGTTTATATTGAGAAATCATTGAATAAACAAATCAGTTAACAACAGATATTCCCACATTTTATTGGTATTGTGTGTGGAACACACAAATGTGTGTGTGTTTGTTATGCAGCCGATTGTTTACCTCCCATTTAATTGACTCAGAGAGCTAAACATGTCTTTTAAATTGTTAGAAGGACACACACACAGAGAGAGAGAGAGAGAGAGAGAGAGAGAGAGAGAGAGAGAGAGAAAGCAGTAGTCTTAGTGTTTGCATGTTTTGTATTCTTCATCAGTCTTGATTGCGTCATCTCGTAGTATGACAGAAAACACTATATCGGGGCAAAAATCAGGCATATACTGAACCTGACAAAATATTTTTATATCTATATCTACACTGCTATTTAAAAGTTTGGGATCAGTAAGATTTTTAATCATAAAAAGTCTATTATGGTCATAAAAGTTACATTTATTTGATCAAAAATACAGTACAATTATTAAATATTACTGGAATTTAAAATAACAGTTTTTTTATTTTAATATACTTCAAAATATAATTTATTTCTGTAATGCAAAGCTGAATTTTCATCAGCAATTACTCCAGTCTTAAGTGTCACATGATCCCATTTTATTTCTTTTTTTAAATAAACACTGTTGTTTTTAACATTTTATTCATCAAAGAATCCTGAAAAACATCACAGGTTCAAAAAAAAAAAAAAAAAAAAAAAATTAAGCAGCACAGCTGTTTCCAACATTGATAATAAATCAACATATTAGAATGATTTCCGAAGGATCATTTGACACTGATGACTAGAGTAATGATGCTGAAAATTAAGCTTTGCATCACGGGAATCAACTCTTTTTAAAAGTATACTAAAATGGAAAATGTATTTGATCAAAATTACAGTAAAAACTAGGGATGCACGATATTTATCGGACAGATAAATTATCGACCGATATGGGTAAAAATTATGTCATTTTTATTGCTCCAATAAATAAATGAAATCCGATCCGATAAAGTACTCTTGCTGGTAAATCAATCAATCAGTCTGGTTCAGCTGTAAACTGCAGTGACTCTCGGACTTTGTCGCGTGTAATACGTCATCATCTGTGTTGTCATCATCGTCTTCGCCGGTCTGGAAGTTTTTCGCGGTGGCAGAGCAGGACGATGCTATTGCTATTTGCAACACATGTTTAGCAAGGATTCTGAGAGGAGGTCACTTCAGAGGTCGTCATCGCGGTAAATCTGTTTTAGGGGCCGTTCACATGTCGCGCCTAAAACGCGTGGAAAACGCTAGACGCGCCGCTTTCTCTTTCTTTCCAAACCGCTCTGTAGCCTGCTCTGCTGTGGCGTCTGCCGTTGCTAAGCAACCATGACCTGCGCTCTCCATAAAGACGCGGAAGTTTCAGCAAAGGATAAATGGATTTTCAGCATTAAAAATCGCTTGCAGTAGCTCTGCTATTAAATTTATTTAAAATGGTTATTCCTGTACAGCTATGATAAGCTGTTTCTCCACCTTGGCAGTGCTTTCAATGTTATTAAGGGAACGGGTGAAGCTGATTGGTTGGTTCATGTCATATGACCTGCGTTGGGCTTGCGGCATTCTGAAAAGTTGATGTTTTTAAAAAATTGATGTTTTAAAAATTTTCATATCGTGCATCCCTAGTAAAAACAGTAATAATGTTAAATAACATTACGATTTAAAACATCAGAATTGTGAATTTGCCAGAAAAAAGTCAGAATTGCAAGATATAAACTCAAAATTGCAAGAAAACAAATCTGAATTGCGAGAAAAAGTCAGAATTGCAAGATATAAACTTGAAATTGTGAGAAAAAAATTTGAATTGCGAGAAAAAAATGATGAAATTGCGAGATATAAACTCAAAATTGCAAAAAATAAATAAATAAATAAATAGAATGGTGAGAAAAAAACTGAATTGCAAGAAAAAAGAAGAGTTACAAGATATAAACTCAAAATTGCGAGAAAAAAATCAGAATTGCGAGAAAAAAAGTCAGAATTGCAAGATATAAACTCAAAATTGCAAGAAAACAAATCTGAATTGCGAGAAAAAGTCAGAATTGCAAGATATAAACTCAAAATGGCAAGAAAAAAATTAGAATTGCGAGAAAAAAGTCAGAATTGCAAGAAAAAGTCAGAATAGCAAGATATAAACTCAAAATTGTGAGAAAAATATTAGAATTGCGAGAAAAAAATGACGGAATTGCGAGATATAAACTCAAAATTGCAAGATAAAAATTAGAATTGTGAGAAAAACTGAATTGCAAGAAAAAAGAAGAGTTACGATATATAAACTCAAAATTGCGAGAAAAAAATCAGAATTGCGAGAAAAAAAGTCAGAATTGCAAGATATAAACTCAAAATGGCAAGAAAAAAATTAGAATTGCGAGAAAAAAGTCAGAATTGCAAGAAAAAGTCAGAATAGCAAGATATAAACTCAAAATTGTGAGAAAAATATTAGAATTGCGAGAAAAAAATGACGGAATTGCGAGATATCAACTTAAAATGGCAAGAAAAAAATTAGAATTGCGAGAAAAAAGTCAGAATTGCAAGATATCAACTTAAAATGGCAAGAAAAAATTTTAATTGCAAGAATTTTTTTTTTATTATTACCAATACAAATGTATTCACTTTTACCAGTTTACTCTATTTAATGTCATCATATATAGTTATGATGTTTCAAATACCTTGTAAAGCCACACTATTAGGTGACTGGTACATAGCCTAAAGCTTTGAGTGAGTGTGTAAGTGCAGATGTTCACACTCATTGTATTTACACCATAAAGCAACATATGTTCTACTCTGTCACCTTAATAAAAGTTGTGAGTGAGTCAGCACAAATGCACAGACCCTATGATACACAGGCATGAGTCAGCAGAAAGCCTCTTACGGCCATAAGCGGGCTGATGAGATGGGCTCCCTACGGCTGCAACGGGACAATACGAACCTACATCAAAACCGCCATTCATTACACTGTCAGACGCCATAAAACATCTACAAAAAACACACACAGACAAACATAAATCCACAACCGCCGGTTGATTTGAGCATCATCTGCGACATGACCTTGCAAAACAATAAATTAAGACTACTCCAACTTACAAACATCTTATGCACACTTTAAATCACATTTCAGATGGTGCAATCGTTTCCTGACTGCCTTTGGATGCAGAACTGGGTCATATTTTTATGCATGCATTGCATGGGAAATAATATTTTACAGTATATATCTGGCACAATTGAGAGCAATTACACTGTGTCGAACATGCGTCGCCCAGAGCGCCAGTGTATTGTGGGTATTTATTTAGGTCACTGTGTCTGCACCACACGACTTGGCAGAGTCCGACCGAACACAAATATTTTCATATCACAGAGAGTTTAACTTTGACAGTGAAATGTCACATCAGTTGGCAAGCGCACATACCATACTGAAGAACAGACACCTGTTGCTAAGAGACAGGCAGATGTGCTCTTGTTTCCCGAATAATGTAGTTACGCACCAAACACGAAAAGCAAGAGATCGTGCTCTTGGCACGGAAAGCGCTAGACCTTGCCTGTGGGCCGCCAGGACAAGTGGTTGTTTACAAATGTTCACTTTAAGCACAGCAACACAAACTTCTCGACAAATACTAGGAACTAGTGCCCTCTTCAAATAGCAATTCTATTAAGCTGCTTTGAAAAGTAATAGGGCTCTGTCGGGGAAACCGGCCTCCCGGTAACACCACCTCAAAACTAGTGGAGAAGCACAATTAAAGTTAATTGATTTCTTTAACTTCAAAAGAATTACAGTTTTACTGTTGGCCGATGGGAAATCTTTAATGAGGTGGACAAATATACCAGGAAACGTTGGAGGAGCTAATCAAGCACTGGTGCCCATCTTGTTTAAAAAGGTTTTTACATGCTCATTGTGGGTAAAGACAATCATTAAAGTCATCAAATCAATATTCACATTCTTGGTCCTAAGGTAAATGATTCATCACATAACTCCATACACCAAATGTTTGTCTTGGGAAGTGTTTTTCCAATAATATTTAATCAATAATCGTATTAAAAAGTAAAAATCAAAAGTATCATAATCCAACCGATTCCCAACAGATAAAAAAATCAAGTTAACCTACATTTTTACATCCTGTTGCATTTGAATTACATCATATTATGAAAGTAAAAAGGGTTACGAATACCAGGTTGTGTTGGCTAATCAGCACAATGTTTGCATAAGCAGGAATGCATTAAAGGGATAGTTCACCCAAAAATGAAAATCCTGTCATTAATTACTCACCCTCACGTCATTTCAAACCCCTAAGACCTTTGTTCATCTTCACCTTGAACGTGGTAGTTCCCTTGCTGTCTTTGGAGATTTAGAAAGCTCTCGGATTTCTTCAAAAATATCTTAATTTGTGTTTCAAAGATGAAACACAGGTTTGGAATGACATGAGGGTGAGTAATAGAGGACAGGCATTGACCTTACAAAAGAGCCTGCTGAATGAATAGATTTAATAGGGAAGCTGCAAAAATGTAAGTAAAATAGACGATAATCTCTTTAAACTAAAGGTTGCTGGACTATAGTGTTCCTTACAACTTACCAAATGTCCAGGAGTCCATGGATATGTGTTTCCTGACATTTACAGTATCTCACAAAAGTGAGTACACCCTAAGTGATAACAGCAGTATGTTGTTTAACCAAGCAAAGCCACATGTTCTATTCATCATGTTTATGTTTTTGTCTACTTGACAGGACCATGCATCTTGTATTATAGCAGTTAAAATTTGGTGCTTTAAGTACAATTCTCTCATACTGACCACTGGATGTTCAACACAGCATCTCATGGCAAAGAACTCTGAGGATTTAAGAATTAGAATTGTTGCTCTCCACAAAGATGGCCAAGGCTATTGGAGGATCAGTAACACCCTGAAACCGAGTAACACTACAGTGGTCAGGGTCATACAGAGGTTTTCCAAGATGGGTTCCATTTGGAACAGGCCTTGCAAGGGCTGATTAATGAAGTTGAGCACTCGTTCTGTGTGTCAGGTGCAGAACCTGGCTTCAAAAAACAGATTCTTGAGTGCTGCCAGCATTGCTTTAAAGGTTGCAGAAGTAGAAGGTCAGCTTGTCAGTGCTCAGACCATACGCCGAACACTGCAACAAGTCGTTTTGCATAGGCGTCATCCCAGAAGGAAGCCTCATCTGAAGCTGGCTCACAAGAAAGCCCGCAAACGGTTTGCTGAAGACAACCTGTCCAAGAGCATGTATCACTAGAACCATGTCCTCTGGTCTGATGAGACTAAGATAAACTTGTTTGGCTCAGATAGTGTCGAGCATGTGTGGCGATGCCCTGGTGAGGAGTTCCAAGAAAATTGTGTCTTTCCGACAGTCAACCATAGTGGTGGTAGCATAATGGTCTGGGGCTGCATGAGTGCTGCTGGTACTGGGGAGTTGCAGTTCATTGAGGGAAACATGGATTCCATTATGTACTGTACATTATGAAGCAGAACACATTTCCTTCCAGAAACTAGGCCGAATGGCAGTTTTCCAACATGATAATGATCCCAAACACACCACCAAGAAGATATTTTAATTAAAAGTTTAATTTCTATAGTATTGTCCCTTGAGAAGATATACTACAATGGTTGCTGAAATGTGAGAGGTGTACTTACTTTTGTGACATACTGTATTTGTGCCTGATTTTGACGCTGAGGAAATACATAAAGCAAATTTTGAACGCATTTTTAAATACAAAATACAGGTTGGTCTAAATACAGGTTGGTCTAAATCCAAGTGATCACTTATATCAATGTTATATATATCATCATATCGTCCAGCCCAAAAATGTATACTGTATAGTTTTTTATAGTATTTAATTGATGGGTTGTCAATACAATATATTATAATACAATATATAGGGTATGATTTTACTGCAAAAATCAATGTATTAACTTGAATCCATGTTTTGCTGCCTGAAGTCCATCTGTTGCTGTGAATTGCAGAGATCCATTTGCCTCTATTTTCTGTAGCTATCAGCAGTCTGTAAAAATATGCCTCAGATTACTTTTTAAATCTATTTGTACAGTCATTCGCAAAGCTCTTTCTTGTTTTAGATGCAGTTTGTGTTCTTTTTCAGCATTCACACTGAAAACCAATGTTGCCATTCAGTCTTTTTGATACTCAGTGGGCGGGACCAAAGTCACTCCAGCTGACAGTGATGGAATTTAAATTTTTGGGTGGACTATCCCTTTAGGTGTATTCAAATCCAGTGTCTGTATATGTGACCCTGGACCACAAAACCAGTCTTAAGTCGCTGGGGTATATTTGTAGCAATAGCCAAAAATACATTGCATGGGTCAAAATTTTTGATTTTTCTTTTATGCCAAAAATCATTAGGAAATTAAGTAAAGATCATGTTCCATGAAGATTTTTTGTAAAATTCCTACTGTAAATATATCAAAATGTAATTTTTGATTTGTAAAATGCATTGTTAAGAACCTAATTTGGACAACTTTAAAGGTGATTTTCTCAGTATTTTGATTTTTTTGCACCCTCAGATTCCTGATTTCAAATAGATGTATCTCGGTCAAATATTGTTCTATCCTAACAAACTATGCATCAATAGAAAGCTTATTTATTGAGATTTCATATGATGTATAAATCTCAGTTTTGTAAAATTTTACCTTATGACTGGTTTTGTGGTCCATGGTCACATATGGTCCTGTCTACTCCATCACAATCTTGGGCATGCAGTTTGGAGCTGTTGCTATCAAAGTATACAACTAAGTATAAAAATGGCATTTTAGTGAACAATATAAATTAATAATTATTCTTAGAAATAAATGTAACAATTTTGTTACAAAGCAACAGATACATGTAACAATTCTGTATTTAAAAAATGTCAAAAATTATTCTATATTTTACATTTTGGCACTGTTTCATTCATGCATTCATGCAATATTTTTTTTTTTTTAATTTTTGAAATTTGTAAATATAAGGAGGAAAGGAAGGATAGGAAGGAGGTGAAGTGAGGCCAAGTATGGTGACCCATACTAGGAATTTGTGCTCTGCATTTAACCCATCCAAGTGCACACACACAGTAGTGAACGCACACACACACCGTGAACACACGCCCGGAGCAGTGGGCAGCCATTGCTGCAGTTGGGGGTACGGTGCCTTGCTCAAGGGACTCACCTCAGTCGTGGTATTGAGGGTGAAGAGAGTGCTGGTTATTCACTCACCTACAATCCCTGCCGGACATGAGACTCGAATCTGCAACTTTTGGGTTACAAGTCCGACTCTCTAACCATTAGGCCACGGCTGCCCCAAGATTATTGGAGTACATTGTACAAGAAATTATCTCATGTTTAATTCAATGTGTCACACTCCTAAAATTAAAGGTGCTTAATGATGCCATAGAAGAACCTTTTTTTTGTCTAAATGGATCCATAAAGAACCTTTAAAGGAACCGTATGTAGGATTGTGGCCAAAACTGGTACTGCAATCACTTTCAATATCCTGACAATATCCTGGCCGGACCACTGTTGTCAGTGATATAAGTATTTGAAATGAACATGATTTCTTAATGTCTAGTGACATGTCAGGGCCATTTTATGATTAACTGAAATAAATTTCTTACATACAGTTCCTTTAACATCTGAAGAACCTTTCTGTTTCACGAAAGGTTCAAAAAAGAAAATTCTTTTTTATTCTTATTCAGATTATAAAAAGGTAAGAAAGAGATGGTTCTTTAAAAAACCTTTGACTGAATGGCTCTTTGTGGAACCAAAAATGGTTATTCTATGGCAAATTCTTCATACTAAATTCTTCAGTAAAATTTAGGTCCAAAAATTATTCAGACAGTGTTTTTTCTTTAATTGCTAATGTGACCTTTTTACACCACAGACTGGACAATTTTTTTTGACATGATCAAGACGAACTGACAGTTTATTTTTACAGGACCATTTTCTGAACTATAAACTGTGATAATGTAAGAAATGTTAAAGGTGTCTGAATACATTTTGGTTTGACTGTACACTGACATGGAAGAGAAGAAATTGTTGAAAAAAGTTGTTATTTTTGTTTACTTTGTAAACAAAAAGTATGCACGTAGCTTCATAAAATTATCAGGTGGTTGAACCACTGATGTCACACGGACTATTTTAACAATTTCCTTACTAACATTCTGTTCCTTGAACGTGATAGTTGTGTTCTGTCTATGAAGGATCAGACAGCTCTTGGATTTCATCAAAAATATCTTAATTTGTCTTACAAAAATGATCAAAGGTCTTAGAGGTTTGGAACAACATGAGGGTGAGCAATTAATGACAGAATTTAAATTTTGGGCTGAAGTATCCCTTTAATTATGTTTTACAGAATCTGAAGAATTCCAGTGATCCCTTTGAAGGCAATTTCCTTAAAAGGAACCTTTATGCTGCTTGCTTCTGGCACCGACTTACTGGGTAGCAAGTAAGCAAATCGACTTTCGGTTTCAAACAGCTGCTGCACCAGGACACAGTGTCAAGACAGTATCCTTTATCTGTTCCTTCGATAAAGGCATTTTTGAACCAAGTTACTCAAACTGCCCTCTAAAATGATACCATCACATGGTCTTTGATTGGACCAGCCGTGACTTTGTCAAAGAGTAGATTATCAGCATGAGCTCATGTTTTCTCAGCATGCTCTAGCCTCGTACACCTCTACTTATTAATCTTTAAGACAGGCATGAAAATGGAATTGCTGCAAATAACCGCCAGATTAGACATTCACAAACATGATTAATGGCTGTGGGACACTCCCAATGCTTGTGGAATATTAACGATATCATGCGTGCGACAGCCACGTTTCCGTTCGCATGCATCGACGTCCGCTAATGTTAAACAACAACACCCGCAAGACCAGCGCCCGTGTTTATCTGCTTGCTCTCTCGAGTGCCGACAAATTGATTCCAATCACTGTTGACATTCTGATTGAGCTTAACAGGATACAACTTTTAATATTACCTTGTTGTCAATGGAATGAAATGAGCTGGGAATGCATTCAAGATCATGCAGGACAGATATAAAAACAGAAACAAATCCATTTTAATCTAAACCTACTGAGTACATCTCTACCTACTATTTCTAAGAGTACACAGCTGAGCTACATGGATGAGATTACCTTTATCGTCCACAGAACCACGGCCATCCTCCTTCTTAATTTCATGCTCTACATAATGGTCTACATTGGGAGATTCTGCTGATGACATTAAGGAAAAAGAGAAAATGAAATGAATGAAATGAACTTGACAGCATGGGGATATCAAACAGAAAATATAACCATATTTACACACCTTGATTCAATATCATAGTCAAAATGAAATGAAAAATGTACTTTCTTATTTAAATTTTATTGTGAATCGTCGATCAAAATGTAATATAACATGATTTGTCTCTGCCATTATAGCACATGAGCTATAGAGTGTAGCAGTTGGGTTCCAGAAATAAAATCTCATTTATTTTACACACATAGCAATTGATTTTGAATGATTCTATATAAAGCTTTCAAGACAAACATACCATGAGCTCTGAGGTTAATGATAGACAACGAAAGCAGTGTTATTTAAACGTAATAATAATAATAAAAACATTCAACAGACAAATTCCAGGTGAAGAACAGTACCCTATGAACCCAGAAAAATCAAGGAGAAAAATAAATAAACACACACACACACACATATATATATATATATTATATATATATATATATATATATATATATATATATATATATATATATATATATACAGTATATCAGTTTCCACAATCATATTGAGCAGCCAAAAAATATTTTCAACATTGCTACTTAAAAGCCAAATGTGAAAGTCTGTTTCTGCCACTGAATAAAAAATGAAATAAGGCAATTACAACTATTTTTTTATAACAATTCTGACTTTTTTCCCCTCAGAATTATGATACAAACTCGCAATTCTGATTTTATTCTCAGAATTGTGAAATATAAACTCGCAATTCTGAAAAATAAAGTCAGAATTGCAAGATATAAACTCACAGTTCTTACCTTTTTTATCAGAATTGAGTGATATAAACTCAAAGTTGTGAATTATAAAATTTCAAAACTCAGAATTGCGAGATCCAAACTGCGAGTTTATATCTCACAACTCTAAGAAAAAAAGTCAAAATTGAGAAACAAACACATTTGTAAGAAAAAAAGCCAGAATTGGGAATTCTGACTTTATTTCTTGCAATTGTGAGTTTATAACTTGCACTTGCAAGTTTGTATCTTACAATTCTGAGAAAAAAGTCAAAATGATGAGAAACATACTCGCATTTGCGAGAAAAAAGTCAGAAAATTGTGAATTGTGACTATTTCTCGCAATTGTGAGTTTATATCACGCAATTCTGACTTCATAACTCGCAATTGTAAGTTTATACGTCACAATTCTTTATCTCGCAATTGCAAGTTTACATCTTAATTTATTCTGAGAAAGAAAGTTAGAATTGTGAGATGTAAACTCACAATTGTGAGAAAAAATAAGTAAAATAATCAGTAAAATATAGTTTCGGAAGGAAATCTGCCATCTTTTGTTCTAAAATTAAGCCAAACATAATTACTACAGACTAACCTTACCCAAACCAAAACCTGATTGTCTTCCATTTTTACATATGAAATAAGGCCTTTATGCTATTATTTTCCTTCAAATAATAGAAGGATTTCCACAATGTGGGCTTCACCATCTTTGTAAGGACATTTGGACACACACACATAGGCACACAGCAAACCTCATCCATCATTCCATCCTTTTTCGCCAAAACCTGGTCTGTGGTCTCAAACTGGTTCCGTCTGACCTAAAGCAGTCTACAGAGAGTCCAGCAACAGCAGCGCAGTGCACAAAGCTCTACACTAATGAATTTACCTTCCTCTTCACTTTCTTTGATAGACTCTGCCAGAAAGAGACAACACACATTCAGCAAAGCTCTACAACTAGACAAAGTGTGCATATGTGGGTCTACAATGCTGATTTTACTAGTGTATTTCGCTCTATGATTGTAATATCACACGAGCTAGGAACAGGGTAGAGAAAAAAGGCAGGTGGAGATGAGTGGGATTCATGTTTACCGAGCTTGATCTCCTCATAAACATTCTCTTCTGTCAGAAAATGGAATGAGAGAGAAGAGAAAAAAATAGTCAAGTGAAGGTAAAAACAGATAAACAGCATTGTAAGAGCAGAAAGAGCAAAAGTGTTAGACGTACTGTCTCTTTCAACAAGCAGACAGACAACAGCTTTTTGGGAATGTCAGTTATACACCTCAAAATTTAATCTGGAAGTTCTTGGCTGGTGCTTCAGCCAAATTTGATGTCTATGATTAAAGGAGTAGTTCACTTTCAGAACAAAAATGTACAGATAATGTACTCACCCCCTTGTGATCCAAGATGTTCATGTCTTTCTTTCTTCAGTCGGAAGGAAATTATGTTTTTTGTGTCAAAACTTCCAAAATGCAGCTTCAAATGGCTCTAAACGATCACAGCCAAGGAAGAAGGGTCTTATCTAGCGAAACGATTGGTTATTTTCTAAAAACATTTACAATTCATATACTTTTTAATCTCTACACAGAGTACACACAGAGCTAGACAAGACGAGCATTTGAGGTTAAAAAGTATATAAATTGTTAGGGGTGTAACGATATGTCCAGGTCACGATACGGTACGTATCCCGATATTGGGTACACGGTACGATATGTATCACGATATTTTGAACAAAAATTAAAACATGAAACTGAAAACCAAACAACAGATCTATTTAAAAAAATAAACAACTTTCTTTGTTGTACTTACAAGGTCACATTTTAAGGTTTACTAAAAACCTTCTGTATTCAAATTAACAACATGATAGTGATAAAATTGTCAAGATGTCAAATTCTTTAAACCTGCTTGCGACGCAAGATTCAATGTGTGTGCGAAACAGAGTCCTACCCGAAGGGTGACCCGCTAAAATTGACGTAACGGGTGGGATAATATTTATCTGTCCGGTGTGGGTCGGACGGGTGACATGCACGGGTATTTGCTCTTTGGACTCAATCCTGTACACGCTGACACGCAGCTGCTCCGAAACGGTCCCGTGCTTGTGTTGACGCTCTGTCTGAAGACCGTTTAAAAGCCCTTTCACAGGGGACCCGGCAAGCGGTGGAATCGCGACGCGGTCTCGGGGTAAACGTAGTTGCAAACAACAATGTCTCATTTTATTTTACAAAAAGCTCAATAAATAAAACGTAATGAAAACACTATATGTGTTATTTGCTATTTATCATTTTATGGGACAATGACTTGTTTTCATATCAGATACAGTTAACTATGACATTTTACACATAATTTTATTTTTACCTGGCAAACCAAGTGGCAGGCTATACTACACGCATTTCCTGGATTTTTTTTTCTTTATTTATAGCCTTTCTCCGTATTTTATGGATCATACAGCTCAATTATAGCCTATTTTAAATGATCTTGATCATGTTTTCAACACTCCGACATGCGCTCAGTGAAATGTTCTTTTGGTTGTTAATAATAATCTGTGCGGTAACTGGTTAAATCGTGGCTGCTGCTTATAAAAAGATTAAATATTTTTTATCTTCGGAGGTTCCTGTCACGAAGAGCCGTAAAAGCTTTAAGAAATGTTCCAATGTGTGACTCGAAAAGCGAATGAGTCTGAAGCACGAAACTTTTCATTTCCCACTCTGTGGTAATAACATGGCCGTGACTGTAATAGTGTTTTGTCTGTAATTTTTTTACCGTCGTCCTGTCTCGTGACTGTAAAACCAAAATGCTACCAGACGTCGGACGTGAAGACGGGGCATCTTCAATTTCAGTTTCAGCCGAACTCATGTTGCTCTACTAATATTCAGTTCAAGCGATTTCTGCAACTGCAATGAAAGCACAAGCTGCGCTGTAGCAGATAGGACACGTCGGCAGCTCAACCAATAGGATTAGACTGACGTCATATCGTAAATGTATCGTCATCACTCTACGATACATATCGCAAAATTTTTGTATCGCGAAATATCGTACTACGAAATATCGTTACACCCCTATAAATTGTCTTTTTTTTTTTTTTTAGAAAAAAACCAGCTCGGCTATGATTGTTTAGAGCCATTTGAAGCTGCATTTTGGAAGTTCAAACTTGGGGGCACCATAGAAGTCCATTATATGGAGAGAAATCCTGAAATTTTTCCTCAAAAAACACCATTTCTTTACGACTAAAGAAAGAAAGACATGAACATCTTGGATGGCAAAGGGGTGAGTACATTATCTGTAAATTTTTGTTCTGAAAGTGAACTACTCCTTTAAGTTGGCTGAGTAATTATAGATTGGTACTTAACTCTTGTTCTCTTGGAGTAATCAGAAGTAGGGATATCAAACATACTGATTCAAAGTTCATACTAAAATTAAAAATATGTAATTACAACCTGTTTTCAGATCCTTTATAATGTGACTCGGGTAAAAACGTACACTCTAACCTTTTTCGCAAATATATCAATCACATATCGAGCTTGAGATCTGCCCTAAAAATGCTACACTAAAAATATCATTCCTCAGTAGCAGGTCTCACCACTGTGAGGGGGATATATTTCCTCATCCGTTTATCATCTGCGACCTCAAAGCAAGGCTGAAGTTGGTAAGCTCCAATGAACTGAAGCCACACCGTCCAAATGCATTTCACATCTGTATGAGGCACAGGACCATCAAAACATTCCCACATGAGCACGCTAAAGGTTATCAACCTGAAGTCACGAGCGGGTTTATTCAGTCCTCAAGGTCTCGCAGACATTTGTGCACGCAAACGTGATTTTATCAGGAAGTGCGAGTCTCCAAAGGTGAACTAATGCGATTGGGGCACAAAATCACATCACACAACACTCTCACTGGGGCTCATTCAACAATAACTGTATACAAGATGCATACTTGGGTGCTCAGGAGAGGTTCTTACACAAAATCTCAGGATTATTCTAGATGAGGAAAAATGTGCCTGCTGTTATTAATTACAATAATACACACCGACCATGTCCATGTTTTTTCAGCATTTATGTGCATGACTGTATGATTATAAGATCCATCTTTTCACACTGAGGACAACTGAGGGAGTCATATGCAACTATTACAGAAGGTTCAAACGCTCACTGATGCTTTAGAAAGAAACACAATGGATTAAGAGCCTGGGGGTGAAAACTTTTGGAATTTGAAGATGTAGGTAAATTTAACTTATTTTGTCTGCTGGGAAACGTACGTATTTTCTGTAGCTTCTGAAGGGCTGTATTAAATGAAAAAAATATGATATTTAGGCAAAATAGGAAAAATCTACACATCTTTATTCTTTTCAAAAGTTTTCACCCCCATGCTCTTAATGCATCATTTTTGTTTCTGCAGCACAAGTGCGCATTTGAATCTTTTGTAATAGTTGCATATGAGTTCCTCAGTTGTCCTCAGTGTGAAAAGATGGATCTCAAAATCATACAGTCATTGTTGGAAAGGGTTCGAATACACCAAAAAACAAAAGAATTTGTGGGACCTGAAGGATTTTTCTGAAAAACAGCGGGCAGTTTAACTGTTCAAGACTCATGAACAACTATTACTAAACATAAAAAACACAACTGTGGATCATTCAGGCAACAACACAGTATTAAGAATCAAGCGTATGTAAACATTTGAACGGGGTCATTTGTATAAATTCAACTTATTGTTTTCAACTTATTATATATAATTATTTTCTCTTGTGGACAATATTTCAATGTATTTTTTTGTGAAATATCTTATTCAGGTCAGTACTAAATAAAAATAAAACACATTTTGTATGATCCCTGTTACAAACGGGATGACTGAGAGTGGGGATCCAAATGCAAGGCTTTATTTAGACGAGGTCAGAACAGACAGGGTCGATCACCAGCAAACATCAACAGCAAAGATAATCCAATAGCGTAATCCAAAGAACAAGCGTGGGTCAAAATCCAGGTGAGCAGTCCAAAGGAAACAATGAAATGAAGACCAGAAACTAGAAAACTATGACTAAGACTAGGAATAAACTGACTAAGACTATGACTATGAAAACAGGGAAAACAAACAGGGAAAAATGCTCAGTAATGTCCACAAATGTAAATCAATACTTCGCAATGAGTGTGTGTGTGAAGCTGGCTTTTATGGTAGACAAACAGGAAGTAACCATAGAGGCAGCAGAGGGAGCAGCAACAGTCAGTGGGGGTAAGGGCTCCCTCTGCTGGCCTGGCGTAACATAGCCCCCCCCCAAGGAGCGGCTTCCAGACGCTCCAAAAAACAACAGGAGGAAACAGTCCAGGGGAGCGGTGGGGGGGCCAGGAGACTGAGGCAGAACAGGTGGGGCAAAGGCCCTCCAGAGCAGGGCAGGAGATTCAGGAGCCCTCCAGGGCAGGGCTGGAGGCAGAGCAGTCCTTTGAGGTGGAGCAAGAGTCTTAGGAGCCCTCCAGGGCGGAGCAGGAGGCTTAGCGACCCTCTGGGGCAGAGCAGGAAGCGTAGAAGCCCTCCGGGGCGAAGCCGAAGGCGGAGCAAGGGGTTTAGGAGCCCTCCAGGGCGGAGCAGGAGGCGGAGCGGCCCTCCAGGGCAGAGCAGGAGGCGCAGGAGCCCTCCAGGGCGGAGCAGGAGGCGCAGGAACCCTCCAGGGCGGAGCAGGAGGCGCAGGAGCCCTCCAGGGCGGACCAGGAGGCGCAGGAGCCCTCCAGGGCGGAGCAGGAGGCGCAGGAGCCCTCCAGGGCGGAGCAGGAGGCGCAGGAGCCCTCCAGGACGGAACAGGAGGCGCAGGAACCCTCCAGGGCGGAGCAGGAGGCGCAGGAGCCCTCCAGGGCGGAGCAGGAGGCGCAGGAGCCCTCCAGGGTGGAGCAGGAGGCGCAGGAGCCCTCCAGGGCGGAGCAGGAGGCGCAGGAGCCCTCCAGGGCGGAGCATGAGGCGCAGGAGCCCTCCAGGGCGGAGCAGGAGGCGCAGGAGCCCTCCAGGGCGAATCAGGAGGCGCAGGAGCCCTCCAGGGCGAATCAGGAGGCGCAGGAGCCCTCCAGGGCGGAACAGGAGGCGCAGGAGCCCTCCAGGGCGGAACAGGAGGCGTAGAAGCCCTCCAGGGCGGAACAGGTGGCCGCATCATGGACTGGGACCTGGGGAGAACAGGGATAGAGGAGGCAGACAGAGCAAGGAGAGAAGTAGAGAGTTCACGGGAGAACGTGGCCTCCATAGCCGTGACCAGGCAGACGAGAACTTCAGGACCGACTTTCGGGGCGGTTCCTGGGCAGACAGAGACTTCTGGAACGGCCCCAAACGCCAAGACAGAGATGACAGGGAACCTAGGCGGTGCAGGCAGAGCAGGGAGTCTTGGCGGGGCAGACAGAGCAAGGAACCTTGGCGGAGCAGACAGGGCAGGGAATTTTGGCGGCGCTGGCAGAGCAGGGAGCACTGGCGATGCGGGCAGAGCGTGAAGCCTTGGCTGAGCGGGCAGAGCGTGAAGCCTTGGCGGAGCGGGCAGAGCGTGAAGCCTTGGCGGAGCGGGCAGGGCGCGAAGCCTTGGCGGAGCGGGCAGGGCGTGAAGCCTTGGCGGAGCGGGCAGAGCGAGAAGCCTTGGCGGTGCTGGCAGAGCGTGAAGCCTTGGCTGAGCGGGCAGAGCGTGAAGTTCCGCTATGGACGCCACCTCCGAAGGAGGTATAGGCGCAGCGGACATGCGTGCAGAAGAGCTCTCCAGAGCAAACTTGTGGGCAGACTCATGGGCAGAAGAGGCCACTGGGGCACAGTGTGCAGCCCACACACTCAAAATGGCGATAGCCATAACAGGTAACACAGTTGGCGGAGGAATGCCCTCCGGGTCATTGGGCGTGGGGCTTGGGAGCGTTGGCTCTGTGTGACTTGGGAGCGTTGGCTCTGCATGGCTTGGCAGCGTTGGCTCTGCATGACTTGGGAGCGTTGGCTCTGCATGGCTTGGGTGCGTTGGCTCTGCATGGCTTGGGAGCGTTGGCTCTGTATGGCTTGAGAGTGAAGGCTCTGGATGCTCAGGGGAGATGTGACTTGGCAGTGAAGGAGTAGCTATGACCTGACTCGTCATGACAGGAGCAGCAGTGACTTGATTTGGCGTGAGAGGGACAGCTGTGGCTTGACTTGGCTCGGAGGGAACAGCTGCTTGACTTGGCCTGACAGGAACAGCAGCTGTATCTTGACTTGTCCTGGCAGGAACAGTGACTGTGACGTGACTCGACTCGGCAGGGACAGCAGCTGTAACTTGATTTGGCGTGACAGGGACAGCTGTGGTTTGGCCTGGCTCGGAGGGAACAGCTGCTTGACTTGGCTCTGAAGAAACGACTGCTGCGACATGATTTGGCCTGACAGGAACAGCAGCTGTATCTTGACTTGTCCTGGCAGGGACAGTGACTGTGACGTGACTTGACTTGGTAGGAACGGCAGCTGGTGCAGGTTCGAGAGAAGCAGATATGACGTTCACAGGCAATGGCTTGGTTGACGTGGCGTGAGCAGACGCTGGCTTGGTTGACGTGGCGCTAGCAGATGCTGGCTCGGCTGACAGTAAGGGACCAGCTGAACGAGCCGACCGCAGTGGTGGGTCCTCCAAGCTAGACATTAGTCTCTGATACGTCCTGGGAGGGTGAGAGTCTGACGCTGTAGCCACCCTGTTAATAACAGACTCAGGTATGGCGGCCATCTTGCGTGCAGGTTCAAGCGTGGCGGCCATTTTGTGTGCAAGCACGGGCGTGGCGGTCATCTTGGGTGCAGGCTCTGGCGTGGCGGCCATCTTTGCAGCAGGCTCTGGCGTGGCGGCCATCTTTGCAGCAGGCTCTGGCGTGGCGGCCATCTTTGCAGCAGGCTCTGGCGTGGCGACCATCTTAGCAGCAGGCTCTGGCGTGGCGGCCATCTTAGCAGCAGGCTCTGGCGTGGTGGCCATTCTGACCGGGAACTCAGGAACGGAAGCCATCTTATGAACGGGCCTTGGAACGGCGGCCATCTTGTGAGCAGGGTCTGGAAGAGCGGCCATTTTGGGTGCAGACTCAGGAAAGGAGGCCATCTTATGAGCTGACTCGGGAAGGACAGTCATCTTGTGATCGGGTTCGGGGGTGGCGGCCCTCTTGTGAACAGGTTTGGGGATGGCGGCCATCTTGTGATCGGGCCTTGGGGTGGCAGCCATCTTGTGAGATAAGTCAGACGTGGTAGATTTCTTGTGAGCTGGGTCCAATCGGGTGTCCATCTTGAATGCGGACTCAGGAAGGATGGTCCTTCCGAAAGCTGATTCGGGAAAGGCGGCCATTTTGTGAACGGGCTCCTGAAAGGCAGACATCTTATGAACAGGCTTTGAACTAGCAGATATCTTGTGCTTGGGCTCGAAGCTAGCAGACATCTTGTGCTGTGGCTCGAAGCTAGCTGACATCTTGTGCTGTGGCTCGAAGCTTGCAGACATTTTGTGCAGAGGCTCTAGGCTGGCAGACATTTTGTGCTGTGGCTCTGGGCTAGCAGACATCTTGTGCTGTGGCTCGAGACTAGCAGACATCCTGTGCTGAGGCCCTTCTAGTACTCCCACAGTGAACGGAGATCCACAATGCGACAACACAAAGTCAATAAACTGTGCGAGGGTCCAACTAGGGTCCTCATCGGGTAAATTGTAACCGATATCTGTGTCCAACCCACTCCAAAAACACTCCTTCATTAAGGTCTCATCGTAAGGTGCCAGATAACAATAAGCAATGAAATCCCTCACATAATGCTCGATGGGACGGCCATTTTGAAAGATGGAGCAGAGCAGACTTACGGGGTTGGACAAACTTCCTGCTGAATCCATTCTTGATGGGTTGTTCTGCTGGTGGTGAATAAAGCCGCTGGATCCGGGTGTGTCGAAGTATTCTGTTACAAACGGGATGACTGAGAGTGGGGATCCAAATGCAAGGCTTTATTTAGACGAGGTCAGAACAGACAGGGTCGATCACCAGCAAACATCAACAGCAAAGATAATCCAATAGCGTAATCCAAAGAACAAGCGTGGGTCAAAATCCAGGTGAGCAGTCCAAAGGAAACAATGAAATGAAGACCAGAAACTAGAAAACTATGACTAAGACTAGGAATAAACTGACTAAGACTATGACTATGAAAACAGGGAAAACAAACAGGGAAAAATGCTCAGTAATGTCCACAAATGTAAATCAATACTTCGCAATGAGTGTGTGTGTGAAGCTGGCTTTTATGGTAGACAAACAGGAAGTAACCATAGAGGCAGCAGAGGGAGCAGCAACAGTCAGTGGGGGTAAGGGCTCCCTCTGCTGGCCTGGCGTAACAATCCCACTTACTTTGGTAATATAGTATAATATAAGGTGTATGTAAACATTTAACTTTAGTAAGTGAAAATACTATATTGTAGACTCATAACACATAAATCAAAATGTTTCAAGCATTTATGCTGATAATTACACACTACAGCTACAGGTATCTCAGATTATTAGAATATTTCATTTGGAGTTTGATTAAATTTCTATTCACACAGTAAAAACAGCAGGCATCTCTCAGTCTAGTTCAGAAATTTGAGATTCATCTGTATTACACATTACTTTTCAAAAAATGTAACCATTTTATTTAGCAAGGATGCATTAAAATGATCAAAAGTGACACTGAAGACTGGAGAAATGCCTGCTGGAAATTAAACTTGTCAATCAATTACATTTAAAAATATAAAATATATTTAAATGGTAATCAATTATTATAAATTGTAATATTATTTCAGAATATTACTGTTTTTACTGTATTTTGATCAAATAAATGCAGCCTTGATGACCAGAAGAAACTTTTTTCAAATACAAAAAAAAAAAAAAAAACTTAGGGAAAACTGATTGGTAGATTATATAAATATATATATATTGAAACAACTTTATAATGGTGAATTATCATAACATATTAAATAAAATGTATTATATGTGACCCTGGACCACAAAACTAGCAACAGCCAACAATACACTGTATAGGTCAAAATGATAGATTTTTCTTTTATGCCAAAAATCATTAGGATATTAGCTAAAGATCATGTTCCATGAAGATATTTTGTAAATCTCCATAAATATATAAAAACGTAATTTTTGATTAGTAATATGCATTACTAAGAACTAGGGATGCAACGAAATGAAAATTCTCGGCCGAAACCGAAAACCGAAAAAGAGGAAACCAAGGCCGAAAACTGAAAACCGAAACACCGAAAGAATTATGCCAATTATTAGTACCATTGCATTTATGGCTATGACTGTGTACTAATCTTACTAAAATCAAGGCATTGCAATTGCATAAATTAATATTAAAGTTTCATAATTTAAACAATTATTATCAATCAAGTATTATATTACTTAAATAACATATACATATACATTTTACTGCCTTTGTTTCAATTGTTTACATTTTTATAACACATTATCTTGTGGATCCATCAGTTCACATTTACAACTCTATGTTTCTCTTCCAGCAGGAGGCGCTGTCAGAATGGTACACAGAGCAGTGCAGCAAATGACTTTGAAACGTGCAGCGCTCACATTCATTCAATGGATAGCCTTTTTAAGTTTCATCGCAATTCTTGTCTTTCAGTCCCCACATTTAAGATCACCTGAAATCATAATTAAGACTTTCTTAACCCCTAATAACACTGCAGTCATCAATGAAAATTAAGAGCTTTAAGACTTTCAAAAACAAACCTTACACAAAATTCGTTTCTTTTTATTTTCTCCCACCATGTTCGGGGCACAAGAAAAATATTAGGGGACTAAATTAACATCAGCATATGAAGTATAATCGTCTCTCATTGTCTCTGAGAGAATGCACATCAGATGCTGAAAGCACTGTCAGTTTTTACTTTCACTTTAACATATTGCGCAGTTTTCACGTTGCTTGTGTGATATCCATTGGCTCACCTCCATGGTTTAAAACATAAATATTTATAAAAATACAGTCTATAGAAAAGACATATCTTTAAAATATTGCGACGTAACACCAACGTAAGGCCATTGTTTTTCACTCACTGAAAGCTACATCTGTCTCGTTCTCTGCTCTCGTCACTGGCTGCGCGCACGACTGCACACACACCCCCTCTTGAAATTTCGGCATTATAAGTTTTGCAAATCGCTATCCGTGGGTCTTTCTCAAATGTACTGAAATATGTCCACACCGCCGACGTGTTGCTTCAGACAGGCACACGCAGGCTGCGGTTCCTGTTTGCGTCAACGTACTGTTTCGGCCGTGTTGCTTCGGTGATAGAAGTCTTTCGGTGCATCCCTACTAAGAACTTCATTTGGACAACTTTAAAGGCGATTTTCTCAATATTTAGATTTTTTTGCATCCTCAGATTCAAAATGTTCATATAGTTGTATCTTGGCCAAATATTGTCCTATCCTAACAACCCATACGTCATTGGAAAGCTTACTTATTCAGCTTTCAGATAATGTCTGTACAATAAAGTGACCCTTATAACTGGTTTTGTGGTCTAGGGTCACATATTATATAAAAATATATATTTATAATATCTACAAAAATACATTTTATGCCTAAATCCAGGATACATTAAAGCACAAAATTGAATAGTATGGCAAAGCGACCCGCTGTTTGCATAGACAGCGTTGCTGAAGCTGAAAATGAGATGTTGTTTTCCCAGCAGTGACTCCTACATTAATGAACATCAGTGAGACAGACATTACGAATATATCAGGAACTATGAGTCAAAGAGAGACAGCTGGCTGCTTGCTCGCCTCTTTCTAAGGTTACAGAGGTGCTACAAGAACAGAAAGTGCACAGGAAATATGAATATTTTTTGACATATGGTGCTGTTACGTCAGAGATGCGTCGTGTGTCCAGCATATGGTTTGTCCTGGCAGTTTCTGAGCTGGCGCAAGCAGCATGCTGTCATGGTGCCACCAGATTATAGCGGCAACTCCATCTCCACCAGCATGGGCGTCCTGGCACTTCATGGCCACTAATGCACCTGCTGCCCAGCACAGGAATGTGAGTCAGGATGTTTTCAGAAGGAAAGGCGTACAGGCAGCTGTTCTGGACTAAACGATTACATGTCCCATAGGACAGTAAAATCACAAATATGATATCTCAGATGTTTTTCCCAGGCAGCAAAGCGATTAAATAGAGAGCAAATTGAGATGTTTGCCCATGTTTTCTTCTCAAGAACTAGTAGTAGGAGAAGAAGACTAATGATGCTTCCTCAAGACATTCAAAAAAGATCTCAACAGTCAAGATACCAATACGATCTCAAACATTTCACATCAAATCCAAGATCTGAGTTATGCAATACACATGAATTGAGTTTTATATGGTTACAGCATGTCAACTTTTGACTTATTTGTTTCCTTACTAAAGAATTAAGAAGTAACATCTGAGACAACGTAATATTTAAATAACTAGTACTTTCATTAAGTCTCAGGAATGCAAAAAAGCAATATAATAATAATTACTTATATTTAAGTTCCTTCATACAGTTTAAACAAAAGTTTACACCCTCTTTCAAAATCTGCAAAATGTTAATTACTTCACCAAAATAAAAGGGATCATACAAAAATGCATGTTATCGTTAATTTAGTACTGACCTGAATAAGATCATTTCACATAAATGATGTTTACACATAGTCCAAAGAAGAATACAGTAGTTGATTTTATAAAGTTTATGAGTCCCTTATTTGTCCTGAACAGTTAAACTGCCCGCTGTTTTTCAGAAAAATCCTTCAGGTCCCACAAATTCTTTGGCTTTGCAGCATTTTTGTGTATTTGAACCCTCTCCAATAACGACTGTATGGTTTTGAGATCCATCTCTCCATATTGAGGACAACTGAGGGACCCATATGCAACTATTACAGAAGGTTCAAATGCTCACTGATGCTCCAGAAGAAAAAACTATGCATTAAGAGCTGGGGGTGAAAACTTTTGAACAGAATGGAGATGTATAATTTGTTCTTATTTGCCTAAATATCAAACAATCAACTCATAAACAACTATCACTTAACAACAACAAACAAAAAAAAAAGATCTTTCAGGTAACAACACAGTACTAAGAATCCAGGGGACGTAAACTTTTAAAAGGGGTAATTTTTATAAATTCAATCCCTCTTATTTTGGTAAAATAATTAACATTTTGCAGATTCTGAAAGGAGGATGTAAACTTTTGACCTAATACTGTATGCAGATATTTGCCTAATGCCATGTATACAGTATATCTGTATTTATCATAAGAAAAGTTAAAAGAAACACTTGAGACAAATCTAATATTTAAATGAAGCACAAATAAAAAGCAGTTTTGATCAATTATATTAACAACAATAACAACTACTATCTGAGCTCTGCCAGCAGCATACATATATAACTTTTCACTAACAGCCGTAAACATACATTCATCTCATGTATGTGTATTTCCCACAAGGAATTTTAAAAGAAACATCTGAGACAAAGCTAATATATAAAAGCAGCACAACTAGGACATTTATTAAGTCTCAAGAACTGCAATAAAAAGCAGCATCTGAGTAATAGTAATAATCATAACAACAACTTCCATTCAAATTCTTTCAAGACCGAATGATCTGAGCTTTGCCGGCAGCAAAAATACTTTACTCATACCACACGCAAATATTCATCTAATGCATGTCTATTTGTATTTCTCTGAAGGAATTTAAGTACATAGAAACAAAGTTAGCACTTAAATGAAGCTCCACTAAGTTTTCTGAGCTACACATGAGCAACCTCAGAGCAATAACAGCCTCCTCTGGGTACAAGCAGAGGAAATTATACTCTATTAAAATGCTTTAAGCATTAAATGTGACAGAAATCAGAATATGTGCAATATTTTGTTTCCGTAGAGCCTAAAGAGAGAGGAAGGAAACACAATAACATAATGGTGTATGTGTTCAGGGAGCACAGGTGCACAGGTGGGCATGCAGAGTGGAAAGAAAGTTAGAGTTACTGAAGGATAAAAACACCATTGTGGGGGGCTGTGAACGGGACACACAGTCTCATACACACTGGAGGGCAGTGGGATGGATGCAGAGTTCTTTACCTTCCACTGCGTTTGAGTGGTAGTCTGGTTTGAAGCATGAATGGAGACAAGAACAGAACAACACTTAAGCCATGAACCTGATCCATGAGCGCACACACACACACACACACACACACACACACACACACACTTCTACAGCGTTCATTCATACGCTCAACAGTGAGTATGAGTTACAACCACATGTTTTAACAGCATTGCATGTACACTGCACAAACACATGAATACTGAGCTGAGCTGAAGCCCCTTTGGATCCAGATTCCCTAGCTAGAGCGCGTAAGCAAGTGAGCACGGCCTGAGCGTCGGTGTGTCTGTGATGTGAGAGACGGTCTCCAGAGAGCAGTGTTTGACAGACGACAAGCCTTCGTCCCCCCGTTCTGAGACATACCAGTGCAGATGACATGTTAAAGATGGAAAATCATGTGCATCTCGCAAAACAGACAATCCGTAGGTCACTGTGGATCCAACTACAGACCATAACACAGCCAGCAGATCTAGTTCTACAGTCTGTCTCAAATCATTTTCTGCTTATAGCAATGACAATATTTTACTGTACGCTACAGATTATATATAAGCATATTGTGTGCTGTATTTCAACTGCCACTTTATAAAGCAATTGTACAGCTGTATATCTTTTAATTTATAACCTTTATTTGCAAATATGTGACCCTGGACCACAAAACTTAAATAGCACATGTATATTTGTAGCGATAGCCAAAAATACATTGTATGGGTCAAAACTACCGATTTTTGTTTTAAGCCAAAAATCATTAGGATTTTAAGTGAAGATTTAGTAAATGTTCTACCATAAATATATCAAAACTTAATTTTTGATTAGTAATATGCATTGCTAAGAACTTCATTTGGACAACTTCAAAGGCAATTTTCGCAATATTTAGTTTGTATCTCGGCCAAAATATTGTCCTATCCTAACAAACCATACATCAATGGAAATCTTATTTAATCAGCTTTCAGAAAATGATTAAGTAATCTATTACAATATTTATCAATATTTATATATATACAAGCTTTTCATTGATGCATGGTTTGTTAGGATAGGACAATATTTGGCTGAGCCAAAAAATCGCCTTTAAAGTTGTCCAAAAAAGTTCTTAGCAATGCTAGATATTTACATTAGGAAATTTACAAAAATATCTTTACGGAACATGATCTTCACTTAATATCCTAATAAGTTTTGGCATAAAAGAAAAACACTGGTTTTGTGTTCCAGGGTCACATAAGTATGTATTATTATAATTAATTTACAAAGCATGAACAGAAGGAAAATCAGAATTGTTATTATTGATTTTTCTTTTAACAGTATGCCATTTTGCAATTATCAACCGATAACCGATATTGCCCTCTTTTAGTTCCTAAATTAACTAAATTGAACTCAAGTAATCCAAACAGCCCTTTTCCATTCCATTAATCATGATTATGTGAAAAGCATTTTTTTTTGCCAATAAAGTCACAAGACTTCCCGGACAGCCTGATAAAGATCCCACAAATCAACTCTAATAGCACAAGAGACACATTGCAACACACAAACCGTGATTGTCACCACAGAGCAAACTTGCTTTAACCCCGCCCCTTTCCCAGATGATTGACAGCTGTCAAGTGCAAAGTGATTAGCAGGCAAAGGGCACTCACCTTTGACCCTCTCTCCGCGGTTCAGCTGGATCTCTCCCTCGCCCTGCGGCGTGTACGGTTTGACCACGATGAAGGTGCGCCCCGGTACGGCGCTGTAGAGTTTCCGTTTGGGGCCCCGGGCTCCTGAGAGTGTGTGCGAGGGCCCCGCGGGAGGAGGGCTGGGGTCCCGCTGGACCGTCCCCGGGCTGTAAACAAAAACATAGGTTACGGTGGTGATGCCCGGCAACTGGTAGCCAAATCCGGTGGTCACCGACATGGTCCCGCGAGAAGGCGGCAGCGTGCGTGTGTGCGTGCGCGGGTCTCCTCCTCGATATTCCCGAACCGGCCAGGGCCGTCAGGTGAAAGCGGCTCACTCCCTCTCTTCCTATCCCTCTTCTCCTCCTCTGCTCCTCTCTCCTCCTTTCTTCCACCTCTCCTCCCTCTGAGCGCTCCCCGCCCTCCCCCTCGCTCCCGTTAACGGCTGCCTGTCGCGAACGGCGCCGAGCGCTCGGGCTGCACTCGCCGCGAGTGGGGCATGTTCACTCCCCGTGGCTCTCGCGCACACGCTCGCACATGCACACACGCTGTGACGCGGCTGCGCCGTTTCCCCGTGGCTGGGCTGGCACGCTCCCGCCCTGAACATTCTATCCGTACGCGGACGGTCGCCGACGACAACGCGCGGGCACCAGGGGTCCGGATTGATTAGTGTGTGGGGGGGGGTTGAGCACGACTCACCTCACCCCCCTAAAACAGCCCTGCACCCACAAACACACACACACTTACACATACACACACACATACACACACACACACACACATTCTCCTAGTGCTGTAATCAACAGCCCCTCCTACCCCCTCTCTCTGCCCTCCAAGTCCTCCCCTCCCTTCCCTGTCTCTCTCTCTCTCTCTCTCTCTCTCTCTCTCTCTCTCCCTCGGTCAGTAAGACAGCTTCTGAATGTTAATGCAGCTGCAGGCAGAGTGGCTATAGCCCTGTCTCTCTCATTCATCGCAAATCGCTCACCCATTCATTCCACACACAAACACGTCAGCGAAAAGGCAACGTCCCAAAATGATTCCTGTTTTCAGTCCAGTCAGGAACCAAACTAGAATAACAGCTAAACACACACTCGAGAATGATGCTTAAAGGGCTAGAACAGGTTTGTGTGTCCTGAGGATGTTACTTTACTCCTACTGGAAATCTGCTTAAATATTTTAGGGTCAAATCACTGAGAATGAGTCATGCTTGTTTATGCATTGTTTGTTTGTGCTGTTTTAGTACCTGATGCACTAAAGGTGCTATGCAAATGAGGTATATCTCACAAACATGCACTGAATTAAATTTGCACAACATAAGTGGAGAATGCAGCATACTTCAATAATATACTGTATATTGGGCCTTCTACAGAATTGGTGCAAACTGCTGTCCCAGTCCCACAACCAAAAACACATTTAAAAAGCATTTAAGTATTCAAAACTTCTACAATCCTTCAATTATCTATTGAAACTCACAGTAATATTTAAAATATCAGTATACAAAAATAAAATCCTAGTTTCTTTTATACTTTCAACTGGGAGAAAATCCTAACCCCAATTTCAATTTATGAAAATGATATTGAATTTTTTTTTCCATTTTTTTGTCCGGGCTGTTTTTTCCACTGTTCAGAACTGTGATATATTAACCATGTACGGATTAGCATCTTTGAGGTAGGTTCAAAAGTAACATTTGGTGGTGTTTCAGTAGTGACATTTTTGTTTTTTTATTGGATGTTATCCTGTAAAATTTTCACTACCACCGCAACATTTGGTGGTGTATCGGTAGTGACATCTTGTTATTTTTATAATGTTATCGTGTGAAATTTTCACTACCAAAACATTTGGTGACATTTTGGTAGTGACTTTGGTAGTGTTTTTTTTATGTTATACCGTACAAATGTCACTAATGAAACAGTCACAACTGAAATATTTCGTGGTGTTTCAGTAGTGACGTCTTTGTTTTTTTTGGGTGTTAGCCCGTAAAACTGTCCCTACCAAAACAGTCACAACCGAAAACTTTGGTGGCGTTTCAGTAGTGACATCTTTGTTTTTTGGGTCTTATCCCATAAAATTATCACTTTTGAAACATTCTGTGCCATTTGGTAGTGACATCTTTGTTTTTTTGGATGTTATCCTGTAAAATTGTCACTACCGAAACATGTGGTCGCGTTTCTATTGTGACATCTTTTTGTTTTTTTGAATGTTATCCCGTACAATTGTCACTACCAAAACAGTCACAACTGAAATATTTGGTGGCGTTTCAGTAGTGACATCTTTGTTTTTTGGTTGTTACCCCGTAAAATTTTCATTACTTAAACATTTGGTGATGTTTTGGTAGTGACATCTTGTTAATTTTTGAATGTTATCCCATAAAATTGGCATTACTGAAACATGTGGTGGCATTTCTATAGTGACATCTTTGTTTTTTAATGTTATCCCACAATTGTCACTACCGAAACAGTCACAACCGAAATATCTGGTGGCGTTTCAGTAGTGACATTTTTGTTAAAAAGATAAAATATAAAATTGTCACTACCGAAACATTTGTTAGCGTTTAGAAAATTGTCACTACTGAAACATTTGGTGGCGTTTCGGTAGTGAAATTTTTGTTTTTTTGGATGTTATCCCGTAAAATTGTCACTACTGAAAAACCGAAACGTCATCGTTACGGTAGTGACAAAAAGAAACACAAAATCCTTCATTTAGGGAAAATATTTTTTTTAGTACAGTTATGCAATTTTTTTGTATTCTAGAACGTTTTAGTACGCAAGTTAAAATAATGCGTTGTGGTCACTACTGAAGCATTACTGTCACTACCGAAAATGTGCAGTTACTACCGAAACATGGGGTGCTTGGTCAAAAATAAAGTATACTGAATTATTAACTAAGATGATAATTCTATGATTTGCATATTCAATGCATATACAAACTTTTTACAAATTAAAAATGGATTTAAAATACAACAAATCTCATAAATTACACTTCAAATATTGTTAAAAATGTAATTCATTAAATAACATTAATAGATACAGCGTTTAGTTTTAATTATGTATTAGTAAATGTTGGAATCAACATTAACCAAGATTAATAAAGTATTTTTCATCGTTAGTTTATGTTAACTAATCAGTGTTGTAAAGGTTACCAGTTACAGATTACAAGTTATAAATGTAATAAGTAGTGTACATTTCAGTTACTATTGTATGTTAAAGTAATTTAGTTACTTTTCTAAATTTTTAACAAATGTTTTCTATCATTTTCAAACATTTAAAACATCCTTCATCTCTTTAATTAAGATTATAACAATTGAATTTTAATGCACAGCCAGCACAAAATCAGCCCTTTTTTTAAACTTAAATTACAGATTTGAAATGATAACAAGAAATAGTAAATATTAATGCAAGAAGTATTCATTACTCTGACCATTCTTGTAAGTAACTGTAATTTAATTACATTTTTTTGTCATTAACTGTAACAGATTACAGTTACATTTACTTTGTAATTAAATTATGCAACACCGCTACACTGTAACTAATGCAGCAAACTATTTCTAACAAATAGAATCTTACTGTAAAGTGTTCCCTTACACCTTTGCCTTTACTGTCAAAGTCAGTCAGTCCAAACACACATGCATATTCACACACTCTTTCCAGCTATCTCTCTCTCTCTCTCCATTTACCCCTCGCTCTAAACATCGAGCTCAGTGACGGCTTTCCAATTACTGCAGCGGTACGGGGCGAGAGTGACTGCAGCATGTAAATGCAGAGTAACAAGAAAGAGAGAGGAATTTAAGGGCGGAGAGATGATAAGAAACCGTGAGAGGAAAAGAAAAGGGCCGTAAAGCAAAGAAGGATGGAAAAGAGAAAGTATCACAGAAGAAAATGATGGACAGAGGCTGTAAGAAGAGAGCGAACGGATGAGAGACAGAGAGGTATGGAGTCCCGTCGTCACGGTTTCCTCTGACTCAGTATTGATCAGTCAGAGCCGCCACAAGCCTGTAATAAACAGCACTGAAAATCATTGGCGGGCTCTGCAGTAATACCATATTCCACACACATCAATCATCATAAAAACAGACATACACAGTCTCTGACAAGTGTTCTTTTTATTTAGGACATTTGTAAGAAGGTAGATTCGAAGCAGTGCTACGGCGCCTGAGGAACGGCAGACGTAGATGACATTAACGTCACACTCGGCTCTGTCTGATCTCAGGCCGATCTGACTCTTCCCATGCATGAGGAATTGTCACACACTGTGTGAATTCACGAAGACATATTCAGCGTTTTAAAACTCAGAATCAGAACGAGCTGCCTTCCGAGACAGTTCCAACACTCAGTTTAATTGTGCTTGTGATTCACAAGAATTTTTGAATGTGTATGATGTCCAAAAATGCGCTTCATTCAAACATTCAGACGTGCCTATAAATTCCAAAAAATACTTGATTTAAGCATTGAATTTGGAATCATTTAATCTGAATGACCAAACACACCTACGATTCATAGTTGTTAGATTTAAATTTTGGACTGATTAAAAATATTCAGTAACATTTTTCAAAGAGGTTTAATGTGCATTAATTAACATGAATTAACTACAGTAGTTACCACATACTTTCTATACTTAATACAAAATGAAATACACTACCAGTCAAAAGATTTTTAACATTTTTAAAGAATTCTCTTCTGCTCACACAGCCTGCATTTATTTGATTCAAAGTACAGCAAAAATAGTACAATTCTGAAATGTTTTTTTCTATTTGAATATATTTTAAAATGTAATTTATTCCTGTGATCAAAGCTACATTTTCAGCATCATTACTCCAGTCTTCATTGTTACATCCTTCAGAAGTCATTCTAAAATGCTGATTTGCTCTATTTTATTATTATCAATATTTAAAACAGTTGAGTACATTTTTTAGCATGATCCTTTGATAAATAGATCCAAAAATCAGCATTTTTCTGAAATAAAAAGCTTTTGTAACATTATACACTATACTATTCAAAAGCTTGGAGACAGTATACTATATTTATATACAAAACATTAGATTTCTGAAGGGTCATTTAACTGGAGTAATGATGCCAAAGATTCAGCTTTGATCAGGGGAATAAATTACATTTTAAAATATATTCAAATGGAAAGCAGTTATTTTAAATAGTAAAAATATTTCACAATTTTACTGTTTTTATTGTACTTTGGATCAAATAAAGGCAGGCTTGGTGAGCAGAAGAGATTTCTTCAAAAAAAAAAAAAAAACATTAAAAAGCTTACTGTTCAAAATCTTTTGACTGGTCATGTTTTTGCTATCTAAAAGTAAAACTATTAAAAATATTAATCTATTAAAAAAGGTTTCCATTGTTTAAAACACATGGAAAAATGTAAACATAAACTAGAGAAATATAAATATAAAAAAAAAACCCTAGAAACCTATAAAAACTATAACAGAACAAAACTTCTAATTAAAAAAAACTGATTATAAAAATAAATAAGTAATTTAAACAATAAATACGATAAATATAAATGTACTTTTTTAATTTAATATATACAGTATATATTAAATTTTTAGCTTTATTTCAGTTTTTTGTTTAAAATTAATAAAATGAAATTCAAACATTCAGATGTAAATATAAACTCCAAAAATATTTGATTAAAAAATTCAATTTGAAATCGTTTAATCTGAATGATCACAGTTAAAATTCATATTCAAAATTTCAAATTGAGTCTATGATGTTTCAAATTATTACAAATATTTAGTAACACTTTCCAAAGAGCTTCAATGTGTTAACATTAGTTACCATGAAGTACTAATAAAAAATAATTAATTTCAGAATTTACAAAAAAATTACTAAAGTCATCAGACCTGAGCTAACAATAAACAGTTGTATTTTTATTAACTAAAGCTAACTAGGCATGGGCGAACAGGGTGGCCGCCCGGGGCGGCATTTTTTCATGACACGTGGGGGGTGGCACACGAACTTGGAGGGAAAAACAAAATCTGTGCCGCTAAGCGGTTTTCTATTATCTATGATACCTGTGCCACCCCTGCTGCTGAAGGAGCTGCACAGAAGCTGAGCGAGCAGAGAGGAGAGGGGAGGGGATGAGGGGGGTGTTGGGGGGCGCAGAGTACAGTTCACCTCTCCCAGATGAAGCGGACAAGGAGGGGGGCTAAACTATGTTAGTGACACCTGACTTTCTTACAAATAACGCGCATTTCATTCAAAATATTATAAACACAGACCAATAATTTGCACATTTTTTATTTAATTGTGTGTAATGGCTAATAAAAATAGGTAATAAAAAACGATTATGATGTGGAGGTGAATTGGTTTAGTCTTGACTTCTGGTCGTGAGTGACTGCGTTGGGGGATGGAAAATCTGTTGATTGTCGATTACAAAGTAAACACAGTGATAAAGAGAAAAAGGCCAAAGCTTTTAGGTGCCCAGTTTAGGAAAAAAAGAAAAGAAGATGAGGAGAAACTGGCAAAAGATAAAGGTATGCAACAATGTTCTCTCTGTATGATTAAGGTATTGATGTCATTATGTTAATTAGTGGTATAACGTTAACTCTTAGGTTTGTTAGCCTTCTTGCTTATGATGCTTGCTATGCTTACCTTGCTAAAAAACACACACACACACACACACACACACACACACACACACACACACACACACACACACACACACACACACACACACACACAATAAAAGCCTAATATACAAACCACCACAGAAATTCTAATGGTTTCTATTAAATACCATTATGAACCATTAACTTTTTCCAGGGAAACTATTACAAAATTCCTTATTGTAGTGTGTTTTGGGCACTTTTCCAATGGGATTTACCATCCCACCCACCAATAAAATCCATCATATACCAGCGGACATTGTTATACTTACCATTAAAACCAATACAATTCCCATTATGACCATTAAATCCATTACATTTTCTATTATTTTTGGGCAGGGTTCTATTGTTTTTTCAGCAGTGTATACATTACAACACGAGATCTAATTAAATGTAACCACAAAATTAGTACAGTTATTATTTATTTCCATTGTTTGTGTTAATGTTGGCTAGTATATTTATTTAAGGTATGAGCAGTTTATTTATTTTTTTGCTAAATTTGGTTTGTTACGGGATGACATATAGTATTACTACAATAAAACGTGTGGTGTGTACAAAATGTGAAGTTCTGTCAGGTTTTTTTTTTTTTTTGAGGGGGGTGGGGGGGGGGGTGTTGGGGAGCAACTGAGTGTAGAACCGCCACTGCTAACTAAGAACGAACTTACTTATGTTGTGATGTTGAAAAGTGTTAGATCCATACAAATAAATGCATCTATGATGGCCAAAATCTTAGACTAAAACAAAAATGATGGCCATAAGTGTTTATTTCAAATGTTTAAATGTAAGATATAATATGTGATGCTCTGCAGATGCTCTAAAGGTACTTTTACATACTTTTCTCTTTTACATAAAAATTTAGAGGCAAGCACATTTCTCAAGAACGTGCATATAATACCTAAAAATATATTTAAAGAATGTTCAAATGACTGCAGTTTGAACAGTCAAAACAAACCTACGCTGTCTAGGTAGGAAGCTCCCTACATCTTGAAACACAGCCTATTCAATATGACCATAGACTCATTGTAACTAGCCCAGCTTGAATGTGTTCATAAGCTCTAACATGTGATTCTCTGTCGAGAAGTACTGACCTCATTCAAACTTAATGACACACACCTTTATGTATGAACTCACACGTAACCCTCAGAAGCCCACACACTCTCACGCACAACAACAACCTTGCCCTAATCGACCACGCTAAACCCCTCAGGCATACAGTGTCCTGTTGAAGGGTGTGACAAAGTGATATATTGGCTCTATACCTCTCCTGAGCATCCTCTCGGCTGCCTCCTTGGACACCAACTATACTTCGGTAACCCTGGCAACTGCCATCATGGAGAGATAAATTGAAAGCAACTGTCTTGATTCGCCAGGTGCTCGTGTCAACAATGAATCAGAGGCTTCTTTTCCGCCGTCTCTCACGATTCTCTCTCTCTTTAGGTAACAGCAGCTTTATCCAAAGTCAAAGACTAAGTCTATATGCTGTCATCGTGCTGTGAACAACTCCACAAATTTACATCACATGCGTGTTATTTGGGGGCACAAGTATCTCAACTTTCTCAACTTTGTACAAAATGAAATATACACATATATATAAACTAGTGGTGGGCCGTTATCGGCGTTAACGTGCTGCGTTAACGTGAGACTCTTATCGTGCGATTAAAAAAAATATCGCCGTTAATCTATTCTCAAAATTGGGTTGGGAGCTGGGTCTAAACTACGCAAGCTATGATGACTTTCACCTTGATAGTTTAACACGGATGTATACCAAAGACTGTAGAATATGGTCGCGCGTTTAAGTCTCCTCCGCCAAAACACAGACGGGATCGCGTCGTCCTCCATTCATAAAAACCGAATCTACTATAGCGAAATGGCACGTAAATTCGTCGTTTTTTGGATTCATAAATCAAATGTTGGTCTGTCACTTAATTCAAATCGCGATATGGACTAGTGTATGTGAAAACTGAAATGCAAAAAGACCGTTTTAATATGAATCCGGTATGTTCCGTTTGCCTAGCTGTATGTATGAATGATGGAGACGAGCTTTTACTACACGCATACTGAAACACACGTGACGCTCCCGGTAATTTTTGGCATTTGCATCTCACATGAACAGATAAACTCAATCTCCAAAACTGCTGTGAGTGTCACTTTTACCGTTTCATTTGAGAAAACTAGCATCATATCATACTGTATACACAGAAACTTCACGGCAACCTGTCAAAATAAAAGCACGGTGTAACATGAACGTAGAAGTAATGGAAACGTAGGGGAAACACTGGCTACCATAGATATACATACGTAGATGTATATTTTTATCACACTGTACAACAATAATACAAACAACAATACTGAACAACAATAATGTTTTTTTTATTACAGTAAGGGCTAAATTTAGGGTTGGGTAGGTGTTGATGTTAAAAAAAAAAACAATCTAATAGGTAGAAAAAATAATTTCATTGTTAGTTAGTTAGTAAACAGTACATCTTATTGAACAATTTATTTTCATCAACAAATTATCATAGAACAGCTTTATGAGCTTTATGATCCATTCTCAAAGACTTTAAGTCATTATTTGGGTAGCACACATATTCTGAATGTCTTCAGCAGAATTCAAATTAGCCATTTTAATCTAGATTAATCTAGATTAATTCCAAGATTTAATCTAGATTAATCTAGATTAAAAAAATTAATCTATGCCCACCCCTAATATAAACCTAACCTATAGAAATGTAAATATTCAATTTAAACTAGAAACGAATAAAATTACAACAAAAATTGAATTTAAAGAGAATCATTACTGAAAATAAAATAAATAAGAAAGTAAACAAAGAAGTATTTTCTTATTTGTCTTTTTAAAAATAAAACAAAATAAAATAATATGACATAAAATCATACTTCAAGATTTTACTTTTAGTTTTTACTAGAAAAAATAATATAAAATTTAAATAATAAAATAATGATTCTTTTTTCAGTAAAAAGTTCATGCTATTAAAAATGATTAAGATATATATAAATGAATAAGATATTAAGATATTATATCTTGTTTTTTTGAAAAACCTATCAAAATGATTTGAGTTTATAAAATAAATAGGGTAAAGAAAAAAATTTCC
Organism: Garra rufa; assembly: GCF_049309525.1. Taxonomy (NCBI): domain Eukaryota; kingdom Metazoa; phylum Chordata; class Actinopteri; order Cypriniformes; family Cyprinidae; genus Garra; species Garra rufa. Next base: position 40,413,253 of record NC_133371.1, on the reverse strand, counting down.
CCTCTTTTTTATGGAAATTTTACAGATTTCATGCAAGTAAAATCATAAAGGATGATTTTATGTAATTTTATGTCATATTTTATTTTGTTTTAAATATGTTTTTTTATTATATATAAATAATGATAATGAATAATAATAAATAATGTGTATTTAAATTATATTTCATACATCCTATTATTTATATAAAATTATATATATATATATATATATATATATATATATATTGTTAAGTAAAAATAAAACTATTATAATTAAAAAAAACTATTGTTTGAAATAAAGCTGAAATAAAATAAATATTTGGTATGAATATTATTATTAGACTAGAATATTAAATGAAATGACTTAACCTAAAGAAATACTGATAAAAAACAGAAACTAATAAAATTACAACAGAACATAAAATTTCCAATTATAACTGCAATTAAACTAAAATAAAAACTAAAAAGCTGAAATAAAATTTTACAGTAATTATTTTACCTCAAATAATTTTGATTAATTAAAAAAAAACAAGATATAATATCTTAATATAATTTTTTATATCATATGTTTTTTAAATAAATAAATACATTTATTTCTTATTAGTTTTTGGGTTTGTTTTCCAGTAAAAAAAGATGATATTAAACAATCTTGTTTTTTTTTTTTTTTTTAAATGTATGTAAAAAGTTTATAAATAATCTGACAATGAAACCTGTATATCTATATAAAAATAAATATTTAAAAAACAAGAAACTAATAAAATATAATACAACTAAAATATAACTAACTATAACTGTAATCAAACTAAAAAACATAAAAAGCTGAAAATATAAATATTAGATTAAAAAATGTAAATAAAAAATAAAATATAATAATAAATAAAAAAATAAAATATCTATAACTAGAAACATTTACAAAAATACTAATAATAAAAATTACAAGATAACACAAAAAAAGATAATTAATAAATATTACATATATTACATATTGTATAGATAGATATTCAAATACAACGTTTTTTTCTATTTTACAATACTATTTTCAAGCTACAAAGACTAGGCCTACTTTAAAAAATAATGCAGGTGAAATATTTTGCAGTACTTGAGGGAAACATATTTGTGCATTCGCTGACAGTTTATTTAGCATATTTTACAACTAAGGTCATAAAGAAAAATCGATGTCATTGCCACTTTTACACCCCAAAAATAGAATCAATTTGCTTTTTTAGCACAGCTCTGGCCTCAGCTGTATCGTGCCGCTATCAAACTACGCTTTTCTTTAAAAATGTCGGCTAAAGAAAGCTTCCATCTTCGCCTGACAATAGGAATAAAACCAAAAGACATTATCGGAAAGAAATGACCCTTCGAGCTCTGGAAAAAATGATGTTGAGACCAGGCAGTCCAGCCACAATGGAGAGACTCATATGCTTTGTAATAACAGAATAAGGCAACGGAATCAGTCATTATCTTGCAAGCGGTTATTTGCATAAGTGCACAATCGTAAAATGGTCTCTGTGGAGGACTAAGATGAAAGAATGAAATGAGTTATGTCTCGCTCTCTCTCATCATCTCTTCCGTTCTTCTGTCGGAATCTCTCTCAGTCTGTCTTGCCCCTTTTAGGGGTTAATTGAGTGTAATAGAGTCGGTGTGAAGCCTTTCCTCCGACAGAACAGAAATGTGTGTGTGTTTGTGTTTACTGGGTCATCCTATCCTCCCAGCAATTTTGGAGACACCGCTATCAACAAAAAATTACCTTTTTCTCCTCTCTCTTTCAATTCGTTCCCTTCACTTTTTCCTTTTTAATACTTCAGAATATTTCGCAATGAGATAGACAAGAAAAAGACCTGGGTGAATCACATGAAACCTGTCAAGAAATGACATATTTCAGACCAAAACCGAAAAACAAACATTTTGTACTGATAAATAAAACATACAGAATACATAAATAATCAGAAACTGAAGTTTTAGAGTCATTAAGTTGATTTGCATTATGACATTTTCCATGGTCATTACAATACTACCACCTCCAGTTCTCATTAACGTAATCCAAATAGATAAACAAACTGTTCTCTTATTCCTGATTGTGAAAATAAAATGAAATAAAATAATATAAAAAATAAACTAAAATTAAATTTAAATACTTTATTTATTGTGAAAACTAAAATTTGAAATACTGTCATAGTATTTGTTATATTATTATAATTTACACTAAATAAAAACAAATACATTTTACAGTATTACAGCTTTACAGTAATTTTACTGTGTTAAAGTAATGTGCATTTAATGAGAATCATCACTGAAAAAAATGAAATAAAATAAAATAAAATGAAATAAAATAAAACAAAATAATATAAAATGAAATAAATTCCTTAACATTTATTGTGAAAGCAAAAATTTGAAATACTGTCATAGTAAGTGTTATTATATTATTTATATTATTATTATTATATCATAATTTACACCAAATAAAAATAAGTACATTTTACAGTATTACAGAATTTTTTACTGTGTTAAAAGTAATATGAATTAAATTAGAATTCTCACTGAAAAAAGTAATGTAAACTAAATTAATTCCTAAAACAAAAATGAAGATACTGTCATAGTATTTGTTATTTTATTATAATAATAAATTATTACATTTAACAGTATTACAGCAATTTTTAGTGTTAAAAATTAAAAGTAAAATAAATTTAATGAGAATCATCACTAAAAACAATATGAATAAAAATGTGAACAAAAAAGTATTTTTCTTTTTGTCTTTTTAAAAATAATATGAAAAAAAGCATACTTTATGATGCCTAATTACATTTACCATAAAAAAAATTAAATTATGTTTTTTTGATATAAATATATACATATATTATTTAGTCAACTAAAAATTCAATTATTTAATTATTATTATTATTATTATTATTATTATTATTATTATGTAAACATAAAAAATAGAAATTCATAAAATTACAACAGAAATATAACCATAATTAAACTAAAATAACAACTATAAAAAGCTGAAATAAATTAGTTATTATTGCATAAACTAATTTTGACTAATTAAAAAACAAACAATATATCTTTATCTTATTTTTAGTTTATTTTATTAAATAAATGAATAAATAGATACATACATTTTTAGTATTTTGTTTAGTTTTCCAGTAAAACAAAAAGAACATTTTTTGTTCTCTTATTCCTGATTGTGAAAATAAAATGAAATAATACAAAAAAATTAATTACATTAAAATACTTTTTTTAATTTATTCTGAAATCTAAAATTTGAAATACTGTCATAGTATATTATATTATTATAATTTACACTAAATAAATTAATAAAAAACAATTACGTTTTACAGTATTACAGCTTTACAGTAGTACATTAGATTTCCAGTAAAACAAAAAGAACATTATATTAAAATGATATTAAAATATTACACCTTTTTTTTTTTTTTTTGAAAAAATGTATCAAAATTACTTGAGTTTATCAAATATCTGGCAATGGGGAAAAACTGTTTAATGTTTTTTAAACGTTTTTATGGAAAATGCAGATGTCATGCAAGTAAAATCATTAAGTATGATTTTAAATAATTTTATGTCATATTTTACTTTGCTTTAAATCTGTTTCTTGTACAGCGCTTTGGTTTCAACATCAGTTGTTTTTAAGTGTGCCTAATAAATCAATAAACTTAACCAAACCAAAAATAAAATGCTAAAATAGCTTACTTAGTATGCAAAATATTAGATATAAATGGTAAATATTTACTTAAATTACATTTTATACATCCTATTATACAAAAAAAAAAAAAAATACATTAATATAATATATATATTTTACAAACTACATTTATTAAATGTTGTTTTTCTGTTGATTTTGGTGTGAAATGTGACCTGGACATATGCGACCCTGGACCACAAAACCAGTCATAAGGGTCAGTTTTTTGAAATTGAGATTTATACATCATTTAAAAGCTGAATAAATAAGATTTCAATTGATGTATGGACTATATTTTTTATAGCTGATTTATTTACAGTAGGACATTTACAAAATATCTTCATGGAACATGATCTTTACTTAATATCCTAATGATTTTTGGCATTAAAAAAATCAATAATTTTGACCCATACAATGTATTGTTGGCTATTGCTACAAATATACCTGTGCTACTTATGACTGGTTTTTAGTGGTCCACAGTTACACATATATACCCACAAAGAAATGTCTCTAATACTGTTTTTTTTTTTTTTTTTGTTTCAAATGATTCTTTGAAGGTTTGGTTTTAATCCCAAACTGGCTTCTAATGTCAAGAAGCTGAGAATAGCCATGAGTGTTGATAAGGAATAGACCAGAGGTAAAGAAAAGGCCAATAGGAATGCAGCCACGCCTCAGCGCCACCCCTTAAATCTCTCATCGTCCAATAGGAAATCATCAGGCTCACTGGTCTAATCCCAGCACTCCCGTCTATGGGTGTCGAGGGAGTGGCAGGTCTGGATGTCCTGAGGGTGGAATCCATCATGGAAAGCTCCAGACTGAGAGAGTGCTCTTTCAGAGTGACACCTCATTTACCTGCCTTGCACAAACAAAATGGATTTCCTTTTGCTATCGATAAATCACTCAATTCTCCTCCCCTCTCTCTTTTTCCTCTCTAAACAGAGCTCATAAATCGGCAAAGTAATGAAACAGCAGAAAAGGGGTAAGGTCTAAATTTCAGCCTCTTAACTGGTGGTAAGAGAGACACGTTAATGATGAGTGATGAGCTTTTGGGACACTTTTCAGTCACGCCGGCTCACCTGACTGCTTTCATAATCATATTTTTTCACAGGAAAGTAAACTTACACTTAGTTTTCACGGTGCATTATTCATTAGGAACACTGCAAGAGAAATTCAGAGCTTTAATGAGCTATCTTTTCACTCAAAATGACGAAAACAAGCTAAAACAACAACACGAACAACACGGTTGTTGTCAGGTTTCAGTATCACTAGCTAATTTAAACAGCTACTACTGAGCTGAGTGAAAATTTGTAATGTGCATGTCACCTTTACTTATACAAAGACATCCAAAAGAACAATCTCCCAGACTCTTCATTATTTCTGAACACTCTGTCTATGACAGACTTCATCAAGATGCTGTCTCATTTATTATATTATGTAACCACCTAATGGCCAACGTTTTGGAATTGTCAATGACATTTAAATAATGGAAATGAATGCCATAAATTAGCATTCTGTGTGTGTATGAACACAAGCGTCAGCCTCGAAATTGTTTCAACATCATATGGATGTGAAAAGGAAACATACATTTGGTGATAATTTTGTCCAAATTAACTTAATAGACTTATTAATAGCTGATGATTTTAAAAACTACCAGTGACAAAGACAGACTGTTTGTGTTTAGTTTGCTGGACTGCAAAAATGCATGCACAAAAAAAAAAAAAAAAAAAAGTGAAAAAAATTTTTTTTTAAATAAAATAGAATAAAAAAAATTAAATACAATAAAATAATAAAAAATGAAATAAAAAGAAAGAAAATAAATAAATAAACAAATCAAATTCAATTCAATTAAATAAAACAAAAAATGAAATCAAATTAATAAAATGAAATAAAATAAAATAATAAAATGTAAAAATAAAATGAAGCAAAAAAACTAAATAAAATAATAAAATAAAATTAATTAATTAATTAATTTCTAAGTTTGTTTCTTTTGTTTTTTTGCAGTAAAAATATACAAAATATGATAAAAAATTACATGAAGGTATTATATAATAAAAAAAGTATATAAAATGAATTCATAAAATATCTGGCAATGCGGTAAAGAACAAAAACTTAATTCAAGGGGAAACGTTTATTTTACTTACCCCATTATAATTTTTTTGAATAATGAAATAATTTGAATTTAATGAAATAAACTAAAACAAAAAGAAAAGCTAAAAAATGAAATGAAATAAGTAAAATGAAATAAAATAAATTAAATAAAACAATTAAATTAAATAAGTTAAAATAAAAATAAAATGAAATAAAATAAAATAATATGAAAACATGAGATAAAATAATAAAATTAAGTAAATTAAAATTAAATTACTTAATTAATCAATTAATCTCTTAGTATGTTTCTTTTGTTTTTGCAGTAACAAAATATGAGAAAAATTATACTAAGATATTATATAATTTTTAAATGTACAAAAAATATGAATTTCTAAAATATCTGGCAATGGGGTCAAAAATAAAAACTTCATTCAAAGGGAAAAGTTTATTTTACTTATTCCTTATATGATCCCTATCTAGGAAACACACACACACACACACACACATATATATATTATATATATGTATATAATGCATACATATATAATTTGATTTTTTCTTTCAGATTTTACGTCATTATGGTTCTCTAGTAAATGTATCTTGATATAAGAATGTTAAATCTTTAGATATTTGGACAACAAGACAAACAAAAACCATTGCATTGAGCTACTGTCACAATAAATTCCTCGTAATTCCTTTTTTCATAAATATTATGTAATGTATACAATTTGTCATTATAGAATCTCTTTAAACATGAACAACTAATTGTTTAAATATTTGTCAAGAACTCTGAGGTACCGAAAAACTCACTGTTTAAGATATATTCAGTGATTTTTTCCCTTTTTATAACTTATGGATTCATAGCAAGAGCCCAATTTAACTCTATATCACACACTATCAACCAACAACACTTGCGCTTGACCTCTGACTTAGTTTCCTCTGTGCTGTTGCCGCTTGTGCACACACTGACCTGTGATCTCTAAATTCACTTTGACAATGTTTAGAACAACGTGTCATGGCCTCGAATCTGACCCTGAACAGGAAGTGGGCGGCCAGTGCTGACCAGCACTAATTACACACTCTCCTGGTCATCGCGGTCACCTCAGGGAGAGACAGGTGGACACAGCCAGACAAAGGGCAATGACCAGAGAGAAGGAGAGGGGACTTTTATAGAACGCCGGACACCAAGGACAGACGCTTTGGCTTAATTTCTGTTGGTATCATCACATTCTGTGTATTAAACACAAACACACTGCAAACCACACACGTGTGTGGGTGGTTCTGATTATTAGCGGGCCAAGATGTCAGGAAATACTGACAGATGGACAACTAGGACAGAACACAGCAAAAGCCCCTCAGGACTTCAAAAAGAAAGAGAGTGAGCCCTAAAGTGATGTTCACTACACCTGCTGGTAAAATTAGAGTCCTGAGGTCCAAATTAGCACACAAAGCCACTCGTTTTGCTGAAGTGAAGTTAAACAGAACAAAAGAACTGCTTCAGAAAGCTGCCATCACTTTTCTAACCTATCCTGGGTATCCTTTATCTATCCTGGGTAATATCGTGCCATTTTGAAATATGATTGTAGCAAACAATTCTGTATAGATCTGTGGTAAGATCCCTATCTAGGAAACATTTTAAGGCATCACAGACATGCTTTCAACACACACACAAAAGCTGCTTCCAAGGTTTGCCAAAATGTGAAGTAAAAGGGCATATGCTTTGTGAATATAGTAGGTAAATTCAGTAGTACATTGAGATTGATATTCTGTTTAAGCGAAACTATAAATATACACTACTTTTCAGAAGTTCAGGGTCAGTAATTTTTTTTAATCTTGAAAAAAATATTTTGCAACACATTAAATTAATCAAAATTGACAGTAAAGGCATTTATAACGTTATAAAAGATTTTGAATAAATAATGTACTTTGGAATTCTGAGGGGAAAAGTCATCATATTAAAATGAAGGATCATGTGAAGGATCATGTGACACTGAAGACTGGAGTAATAATGCTGAAAATTCAACTTTGTATCTTAAGAATAAATTACATTCTAAAATACACATTTTAAATTGTAATAATATTTCACAAAATTTCTGTTATTGTACTTTTAAGCAAATAAAGACAGGGTTGGTGAGCTTAAAAAGCTTTCAAAAACATAAAAAAATAAAGCAAATTACAAAAATAATATGATATTAAAAATGATATTGAGATATATCTTGCTTTTTGAAAAATGTATAAAAATCATGAGTTAAAATAAAATAAAATATCTGGCAATGGGGTAAAGAATAAAAACTTAATTTAAAGGGGAAAAGTTTATTTTACTTACCTAATTAGTAATATTATTTCACTAAATTACTTACTACAAAACTTTCAAAAACATAAAAAAAAAGAAGAAATAAAATATAAAATAAAATAAATTACTTGTTTTCCAGTAAAATACAAAATTATATGATATTAAAAATGATATTAAGATATTTTATCTTGTTTTTTTTATGTATAAAAATTATTAGTATATAAAATATCTGGCAATGGGGTCAAGAATAAAAACTTAATTTAAAGGGGAAAAGTTTATTTTACTTACCTAATTAGTAATATTATTTCACTAAATTACTTACTACAAAACTTTCAAAAACATAAAAAAAAGAAGAAATAAAATATAAAATAAAATAAATTACTTGTTTTCCAGTAAAATACAAAATTATATGATATTAAAAATGATATTAAGATATTTTATCTTGTTTTTTTTAATGTATAAAAATTATTAGTATATAAAATATCTGGCAATGGGGTAAAGAATAAAAACTTAATTCAAAGTAAAAAGTTTATTTTACTTACCCATTAGTAATAATATTTCACAAAATTACTGTTTTTGCACTTTTTAGCAAATAAATGCAGGCTTGGTGAGCTTAAGAATGTTTTTTTTTAAAACATAAAAAAATCAAATAAATAACATCAAATAAAACTTAAATTAATACATTGCTTGTTTTCCAGTAAAATATAAAAATTAATATTAGTATAATATATATTGTTTTTTGAAAAATGTAAAAAAAAAAAATCATGAGTTTATAAAATATGCAATGGGGTAAAGAATAAAAGCTTAACTCAAAGGGAAAAGTTTATTTTGCTTACCCAATTAGTAATATTTTACAAAATTACTGTTATTGTACTTTTTAGTGAATAAATGCAGGCTTGGTGAGCTTAAGAAACTTTCAAAAAAAAAAAAGAAATACTTAAAATATAAAATAAAATAAATAAATTTCTTGTTTCCCAGTAAAATACAGAAATTATATGGTTTTAAAAATCAAATTAAGATATTATATCTTGTTTTTTGAAAAACGTATACAAATCATAAGTTTATAAAATATCTGGAATACGATATAAAGTATAAAAACTTAATTAAAAGGCAAAAGTTTATTTTACCCCATTAGTAATAAATTTCACAAAATTACTGTTTTTGTACTTTTTAGCAAATATATGGAGGCTTGGTGAGCTTAATAAACTTTTTTAAAAACATAAAAAGGAAAAAAAGAAAAGATATAAAATATAAATTAAAATAGATAAATGTCTCGTCTTCCAGTAAAATAGAAAAAATTACATGATATTAAAAATAATATTAAGATATTTTATCTAGTTTTTGGAAAAATGTATAAAAATCATGAGTTTAGAAAATATTTGGCAATGGGGTAAAGAATAAAAATTTAATTCAAAGGAAAAAGTTTATTTTGCTTGGCCCATTAGTAATAATATTTTGCAAAATTACTGTTATTGTACTTTTTAGCAAATAAATGCAGGCTTGGTGAGCTTACGAAACTTTCAAAAACATAAAAAAATGAAATAAATAAATAAAATATAAAATAAAATAAATAAATAAATTTCTTGTTTTCCAGTAAAATACAAAAATTATATGATATTAAAAATGAAATTAAGATATTATATCTTGTTTTTTTTTAAATGTATACAAATCACAAGTTTATAAAATATCTGGAAATAAGATAAAGTATAAAAACTCAATTCAAAGGCAAAAATTTATTTTACTCACCCCATCAGTAATAATATTTAACAAAATTACAGTTTTTCTACTTTTTAGCAAATAAATGGAGGCTTAGTGAGCTTAAGAAACTTTAAAAAACTTTAAAAAACTAAATATACAAAATAAAATAAATACATTTCTTGTTTTCCAGTAAAATACAAAAATAACATGATATTTAAAATTATATTAAAATATTATATCTTGGGTTTTTGAAAATTGCATAAAAACCATGAGTTTGTTAATTATCTGGCAATAGGGTAAAGAATAAAAACTTAATTCAAAGGGAAAAGTTTATTTTACTTAGCCCATTAGTAATAATATTTCACAAAATTACTGTTATTGTACTTTTTAGCGAATAAATGAAGGCTTTGTTAGCTTAAGAAACTTTCAAAAACATAAAAAAATTATATATAAATTAAAATAAATAAATTTGTTTCCTAGTAAAATACAAAACTTTAGATATTATATCTCGTTTTTTTTTTAAATATAAGAAAATCATGAGTTTATAAAATATCTGGCAAAGGGGTAAAGAATAAAAAAATATTTTATTTACCCCATTAGTAATAATATTTCACAAATTAACTGTTATTATACTTTTTAGCAAATACATGCAGGCTTGGTGAGCTTAAGAAACTTCCAAAAACATTAAAAAAATCTTACTGAGCCTAAATTTACTATAAAACTATAATGTATTTATATTTTATTCAACAGTAACACATATTGATAAAAAAACTGAAATTATTACATGATATGCTGATTCCTTTAATGCATCGAGCCAACTGAATTAATCTTAATTAATCCTGAGAAATATCTCCAGATAAAGATCATTCAAAAACATCTAATTGCTTTTGCAGGTGAAACTTTAAATAGACAAAAAGAAGTCAATATATTGTTTGATTTATTCCCGCATCACACTGTTAGCTTAGCAAAACTCTAATGTCAAACTCAATCGGAATCAACTGCGATCAGGTCTCTCTCTGTTTTGTGTGGCACATAATGGTGTGATTTAGTACATTTCAGATGAGTGTTTCAGACAGCAGAAAAATTACACCTGCTATAAAAGGCAGTGTGGTGATAAACAACCTCTGCTGTGTCTCCAATGTCAGATTTGTGCTGATTAGCGCTGCAACACAACCACCAAATACCCACCACCCACCAACCCTTGCTATACTTCAAAGTAGTTTTTATTTACATTGGACGCAACACTAAGAGTTTGAATTTCAAATTAATCCATGATGTAAGTTTAACATTTTCTACCATTAAGAAGCGACACAATTATAAAGTGCCAAGTCTCACGATCTCTAAAAACCCGTCAATCATCTCCCCGCAATAAATACACAATATGAGATTCACAGCAATATTGCTGGGAAATTCAATAAGGCCTGTTGGAGTCCCAAAACACAGTCGATTTCAGCAATGTCCTTCAGCTCTGTCGGAGAGGAGAGCCTAATCTGAATATATATTAAACATTTGAATAGCGCGATTTAAATGTCGATCAAATGAGGATGTGTTAGATTACAACAGTATAAGTATTTTAGAGAGAGGAGAACATGCAGAGAAATCTCAGTGACTTCATTCAACACAGGTCTCAACGGCCACAAATAAAAACGCACTACAGTATTACCATAATAACATATGTGACCCTGGACCACAAAACCAGTAAGTAAATCATTAGGATATTAAGTAAAGATCATGTTCCTTGAAAATATTTAGTCAATTTACTATTGTATATATATAAAACGGAATTTTTGATTAGTAGTATGCACTGCTAAGAACTTAATTTGGACAACTTTAAAGGCGATTTTCTCAATATTTAGATTTTTTTACACCCAAATATTCAAGACTTTCAAATAGATGCATCTCGGCCAAATATTGTCCTATCCTAACAAACAATACATCAATTGAAATCTTATTTATTATTTTAAGAAGTTGACCCTTATGACGGTTTTGTGTTCCAGGATCACATATACAAGAAAAACAACCAATTTAATAACTATGTGACCATTTTCTGTGCCATATATGTGACCCTGGACCACAAAACCAGTCTTAAGTCGCTGGGGTATATTTGTAGCAATAGCCAACAATACATTGCATGGGTCAAAATTATTGATTTTTCTTTTATGCCAAAAATCATTAGGAAATTGAGTAAAGATCATGTTCCATGAAGATTTTTTGCAAAATTCCTACTATAAATATATCAAAATGTAATTTTTGATTAGTAATATGCATTGTTAAGAACCTAATTTGGACAACTTTAAAGGTGATTTTCTCAGTATTTTGATTTTTTTGCACCCTCAGATTCCAGATCTTCAAATATTGTCCTATCCTAACAAACCATACATCAATAGAAAGCTTATTTATTGAACTTTCAAATGCTGCATACATCTCAGTTTTGTAAAATTTAACCTTATGACTGGTTTTGTGGTCCAGGTTCACATATATAAATATTATTTGTATTTTCAAATCACTCCTTCAATAGTCATGGTACCACTGAACTTTTGCAAGTGAATACTTTAGGAATAGAGTCACACTTTGTCATTGTTTGACCCCTCTTGCGGCAGCCGATGGATGACCGATATGTTGAGCTACAATTAATCATTAATTAATTGACAGTGCCGTTACTCGATGAATGAATATTCACAAGCGCAGAGAGACCATGCAGAGTCTTCTGTGCTGATTTGGTGGGGATGGATATAAACATGGAAAAATCAACTACACTCTAACACATGTACAATACCAGTCAAGTTTTTTAAATGGTTGAAGTCTCTTCTGCTCACCAAGCCAGAATTTATTTCACTCAAAGCACAGCAAAAACTGAACAATTTTTAAATATATATTTACTATATAAAATAACTGTTTTCTACCTGAATATATTTTAAAATGTAATTTATTCCTGTGATTTCAAAGCTGAATTTTTAGCACTATTGCTACAGTCATGAAAACAATTTCAGAAATCATTCTAATATGCTGATTTGCTGTTCAACAAACATTATTATTATTATTATTAATATCATCAACATTTAAAACTGCTGAGCAGATTTTTAATGAATGGAAAGATTCAAAGATCAGCATTTATCTGAAATAAAAAGCATTATGATTTTTATGAGCAGCAAATCAGAATAATTTCTGAAGGATCATGTGACTGGAGTAATGATGCTAAAAAATCAGCTTTGAAATCACAGGAATAAATTATATTCAAACAGAATTTTAAATAGTAAAAAATATTTCAAAATTGTACTGTTTTTACTGCACTTTGGATATAAATGCAGGCTAGGTGAGCAGAAGACACACACAGAAAAACATTCAAAATTTTATCGTTTAAAAACTTTTGACTGGTAGTGTAGCTTCTTTTGCCTGTATTTTTGCCAATTTGTTGGTGTCCTTTCTTATTAGTAGTATGACATGCAGCAAGTGTATGTGATTAGAGCGTTACAGTTCAAATGTGCACATCGATTCGTTCTGACTGACCCTAACATTTTTGTCTCGTTTTTATTCGTTGACGAAAATGTCAATAGATTTTCATCATGGTTTTCGTCATTCAAAAAGACTTTTTATTTTGTTATCGGCTCATTTTCGTCTGTGAAAAAATGTCGTTGATGAAAATGATGACGAATATTTTTCATTAACGAAATTAACAATGCATGTGTATGGATGGATACGCCTTATTGGACTTGTTTTGGACTGATGAAGAGAAACACCCACCCACTGCCATGATAAAGCTCATTTTGAAATGTTGTTGCGTGTATTTGAGCGTTTAGGCACACCCTGAGCTAAAAGATACCTTTAAATGTCCGTGTTCTGCTCCGTCTCTGAGCGCATTCACAGAACAGCGCAAGTTTTCTTATGCGCTATTAAAAACACAACATCGAAGAAACATTAATAAATCAAGCACGTCCCGTTTTATGAAAGTCACGTTACATGATTTAGCTGATTTGCATATGAAATTAGGCTTTTATGGAGGAGCGAAAGCGCACCAGTGGAAAGGGGGCGGAATGGGGCACAATAATCGTCTCATTTCGATTACTGCATTTTCATGATCGTTTGAAGGAGAAATCGAAATCGAAACCAAATTTCGATTAATTGAACAGCCCTAGTATAACGTTACACAGAGCACATGCGATCACAATAGTGAGAGTAAAATCGTGCATTCAAAACGGCAGTTTCAACAAACTGCATATTAAAAGCGGCTAGAGCTCCGTAATTAAATATATATTTTCCTCCATGTGTCAGCTATTGAGATGAGCAGCTCTGTGAAACAGCCAATCAGAGCAGAACTCATCATTAATATTCACGAACCTTCCAAATAAGGCAATAACAGAGCATTTCATTCTAGGGACAAATCCTAGGGTTTGTAAATGGACCTGTAAAAATGTTTCTGGAGATTCTTTGCCCTTTCCTATGCCATATACCTTCTATGTAGATATCAGAGAACAATTTTAAATATTGTATCAATGCATTCTATGGCACCGTCAAGGATTTAATATGATTTTGTTTAATCAAGCTAGCAAAATTAGTTAATAATCAAACACCCACTGAACAGGCAATTTTTACAAACCACAGGGTGGAAATCTCTAAAACTTTCGTCAGAGTTCCACAGGTGTAGATGTGCGATGCTCACCTGAGGCGTCCTCGGCTGTGGGAGTGCGTGAGGGGCGTGTGACGGCGTACTGCGTGGGTGCCGGGCTCCTCGCTGACGCGCTGAAGTGAGGGCGAGCGGGAGTGCGAGGAAAGCGAGCTGCCCGTGCTCTGCAGGCTGCCGTCGGCCGCCGCGTCGATCCCGGTGTGCGCCAGAGGGGGCAGGCTTCTCAGAGATGGCACGGGCGAGTGGGCGTGGCCTGTGTCAGCCACATTGTTCAGATTGTTGTCAGAGGCGGAGCGAGGCAGCGAGCGTGATGATGTCAGCGTGTCGCCTCCAATCACGCGCCGGCGATTTGTGTAGGAAGGCGTTTCCCTGAAAGGCACTGGAAACAGGAAGAGCAGGTGTCAACAAAAGGGCACATCGAACAAGAGGGGGCCGTACGTGACAAACTGTCAGGTACGATTAGCATAATTTGTAAATGAAGGGTACAGGAACCTCATCAGGCATTCAAAGAGGTAAACAAAAGACGTACTCGAATTACAAAGCACCTCATCTATAATTCATCACCTAAACACACTTCCTCCTGTCCTGACCGCTAGCACAGCGGTCGTTTGCTTGGGACGCTTTTTGGGTAAAAAACAAAAAATTAAACAACAAACTCTTCTGTTTACCAATAACCAAGATATGAGGGTGTTTTTTGTTCCTTTCAAGGAAAGCAATTAGTACAGAGCATCAACACTAGATGGCAATATCTCACCTCTCCAAGACGCAGGTGAAAATCTCTACTGATGCTGTTTTAAAAGCTAATATGCAGTTAAAAATGCACAGTGCTGTGTATAACAGGGTCAAAAGAGTTCATATGGCTCAATGACAGCCTTACTTAATACAACGAGAGAGAGCGAAACAGAGACAAGCAGGATAAAAGAGTGCACAGCGCTGTCATCCTGACATATGGTTTGCTGTCAGTCTCATAGCTGATTCTCTCTAATCTCTAATGTAAATTAAGTATTGATCAAACCGCTGTACTGAACATCCACCTGTCACCTGATCTGATATGAACAGCTCTGTGCCAATCAGAGCAGGGCGTGAGAACAAGAACACGCCACTCAATACATCCTAGAAGCAAGTTTCTCAATTGGTTTTGCTTCAAGTGATGTTACATTGAACATTAAGTGATGCATTTCATATTTCAAGACTGTATTTGTACCATATTAACAAAAACAAAAAAAACATTGGAAGCATTTCTATTTGAATATATTTTAAAATGCAATTTATTCCTGTGATTTCAAAGCTGATTTTTTCGCATCATTACTCCAGTCCCATGATCCTTCAGAAATCATTCTAATATTCTGATTCGCTGCTCAAAAGACATTTATTATTATTATTATGTTGAAAATAGCTGAGTATAATTTTTTTTCAGGTTTCTTTAATAAATAGAAAGTTCAGAAGAACAGCATTTATCTGAAATAAAAATCTTTTGTAACATTATAAATGTGTTTATCAATTTAATAAAAGTATTAAAAATAATTTCTTTCAAAAAAATTCTATTCTATTCTATTCATCAAAGAATCTTGAAAAAATTTACTCAACTGATTTAAATGTTTATAATATTAATACTAAAAAAAATTCTTAAACAGCAAATCAGCATATTAGAATGATTTGTGAACGATCACATCGAATAGAAAACAGTTATTTTAAATAGTAAAAATATTTAATATTTTCTGTACATTTAATTAAATGAATGCAGGCTTGATATATATATATATATATATATATATATATATATATATATATATATATATATATGTATATATATATTTTTTCCCCTTGTTTTCTAAATATTTAAATCTACACCATTTTATTTCATTTTTATTTAATTTTAAGTACAAAAAATGTAATTTACTGGTAAACAAGACTTTTCTAAAGCATCTGATTATGACTTACATTACTATACCTTAAATATATTAAGAAATCTTTAATATATATTTAAGAAATGTTTCTGAAACATAATACAGAAAATATAAATTAAATTTAAACAAAATTAACTAGTAAACAAGCAATTTTTAACCAGTGCAGCTCAATGTTATTCATTTTTTTATTGCATTTGACTATGATTAATATTACTAAATTAAAATGTCAAACTGACAACACCAAAAATTATCATATATATTACTATTCTTATATTCAAATCACTCCTCCCTCAATAGTTTGGCCTTGAGAAAACATCTTAGGGCTACTTAAGATGGGCCGCTTGTTTAAGCAGTGTAAATACTGCTCTGTGTAGTCAAGCCGTCTGCTTGTTTAACTCCTCTACTCTTCCGTCCATCCATCCAGAGTGAAAAGGCCAACTGTCCAACCCACTCAGGACACGCTCACTCACTCTTTTCCTCTCTCTCAGTGACTGACAGGAAGGAAATGAGAGGAGAGAGAGACAAAGAATGGACACGTTCTGAGAGGCTTTAGCTCCCGTCCTGTAAACGGTGTTTTAAGCCTGGTTCTGAATCGGTGTGTGTGTGTGTGTGTGTGTGTGTGTGTGTGTGTGTGTGTGTGAGAGTGTACGTCCCATCCTTCATCGAGGTCACACACCGTTCTGATGAGATCCCGGAGCCTGTGGCTACACTCCCATTGGCTCAAATCAAACTCCCAACACCTGCTGAGCCTTGGGGATTAACCCTACTCTGTCGCCATGACAATAGTACTCCACACTAATGGGTACGATCCATTACAGCAGTGCGACACATGGCTGCTATTCCCCACCAGAACTAGCGCGTGGAATGAGCTAGCCTCTGCGAACAGAGTGATGACTCTCATTCACCCGAACGCTGCAAGGAAACACACAAGGGGGCACTCTCATTTTCATGTTTCCTGGCCGCTCAGCTATGTTGGTAAGGATTCATTAATACAGGGGATTGTTTGCGCTTGCTTGCAAATTCGATAGCAGCTAATGATGGTGGAAGTACGGTATACAAGCCACTTACCAACATCTGATGCTTTGTGAGTCTTTATAATTTCTGCCAGGTCAAAGTTTCCAGCTATAATAGCCACCTATAGAGAGAAAGAAAAATGGGTTATTTTTCTGCCAAGCATCCCTGGGCGTCCCAACTACAGATTAATAACACTGCATGCAATTCATAACGGTGTTGTGTCACTTAAAAACCTAAGCCAGCAATTTATAACCAATAATGTAGAGACAATTGTCAGTCATTACTACAAAATCATTCTGACTGATTGTACATTATCCTGTCTACAAATAAATAGATAAATGAACATACTGATTGTATAGCTGATTGTCAGAATATATGAAGCTATATGAAGAATCAATCTGCCATTTTGTTGCACTGAATGCAAACAATGCCAATGAATCGAACGAAACTCACATGTTTTGCTGATTATTGCTGCTAAAAATGATAAATTATTGTGATGTTTTGAGCTGCATTAATCAGCTAGACCAGAACATTTGGAGTACTAGACTGCTAAAAGCTATAACAAATCAAGGAGAAGAGTACAAAAAACTGCCAAGAAAAAGAAAAAAGGCATTTGTTGTTGGCCAAACTGAACAAGGATTTTCAATGCAAGAATCTTGACATCATTTGTTTGTTCTTATCATTTCCAGTCAAATATTAGGCTAATATCTTAATTGTACTACTTGTACTTACACGTATTTACTTTAGTTCATCAAATTGTGTGCTCTTTCCTGCTTACTAAGTCAATCTGTATATGAATTAACAGCTTCCACATGTTTTTTCCATGGTTTAGACAGCATAAATTAGCAGAAAAACTAATTTAATAGTACATTCCCAGCAAACACAGAACGTGCCCCTAACGTTCCCATATGGTTCCCATTTGGTTATTTTTTTGAGAACCAAATGAGAACGTTCTCTTTTTACCTATAAAGAACGTTCCCAGAACGTTCCCTGTAGGTTATTTTGAAGTTTTATTTTTAGAGAGAACGTTCCCAGAACGTTCCCTGCAGGTTATTTTTAGAAATGTATATATATATTTTTTATCATACACAAACTATTTTTTGCAGAATCTCATGTCCGAAAAAAGCTTTTAATAAAGTGTAGACATCAAAGTGGTCAAATCGCATTATTAATAATATAATTTTATAGCTAAAATAAGCCATGGTTAAGCGTCTGAAAATCATATCATAAACACTGGGTTTATTTCTTTACTGCAGGCCTCTGTTCTGCACGCGCTTCTCCAGCACGCGCTTTCTCCTGTCTTCAACATAAAGCTGCGCGCTCACGTAATTTAAAATAACGGTCGTTTCATTTTACTAACTGACTAACATTCGTTGACTGATCTCTTTAATGGGTAATTTACTTATAATTAATATATTTACGAGAGTAATTATTGTTATTTTAGGGAGATTTGACACGTCTAATTGAAGAGAACATGATGTTAACCGAGACGTTTTCGTTTACTGACCAAAAGAGGGAAGCACATCATCGTTAATTCAGTGGTAAGAAACGTTCCCAGAACGTTCCCCTAATATAAAGGGAACGTTCTATTTACGTTAAGAAAACTTTCCTGGCTAACCAATAGGGAACGTTCCAGGAACGTTCTGGGAACCAAAAATTGTTAGCTGGGTTATCCGTGCAGTCAATGCTGTTGTTTACATCCAATTAAGTTATCTCTAATATGGCTAAGCAACAGGGTTGTAACAGTTAAGCATACTACAGTACAAACAAAGCACTAGGGCTGGGTTGACAATATTGAGAATTTTTTTAATCTTGGTCTTGATAAAACGATATCAATTCTTAAATCCCAAGATCGATAGTTTAGTCTATTTAGGCTAGTTCTGTTAATACGTCAACTAAACATCACTAAACATTATTTGTAGAGCACCTCCCATCCAAATGTCAGTTTTGTCACGAAATTCAAACAATAAATACCGTTTTGGCGCTCTTTAATGTGGCGTGACAGACCGCTGTAATCGCCTCAATTCAACCGGCAGGCTGCAACGCGAAGCACGCGCCATCCGATCATCTTTTCCGCTTTACTAACGTTACCAGTTACACCAATTAGTAAATATGAATGAACATCATAAGGTATGTTGAAAGATACAGTAAAACTTACAAATCATGTCTCATGAAATTGTGCAATCAGTGTTTCAGTCGCGGAAAGTCGTCAACTAAACAGCTTAACGTGAGGAAAAGCCTTAATTTCCCATGTAGCTCTGTGGTTTGCTAAATAAATAACTGCTAAATACAATTGAGGTCAAAAGTTTACATACCTTGTGGAATATGCAAAATGTTTATTATTTTAGCAAAATAAGAGGAATCATACAAAATGCATGCTATTTTTATTTAGTCATGACCTGTTTCGCATAAAAGACATTTACATAGTCCAGAGAAAAAATAGTTGAATTTATAAAAATGACCCATTCAAAAGTTTACATACACATGATTCTTAATACTGTGTTGTTACCTGAATGATCCACAGATGCTTTTTTGTGATAGTTGTTCATGAGTTTCTTGTTTGTCCTAAAGACAAAGAAGATTTTTTGTTTGTTTTTTTTCCAGCATTTTTGTGTATTTGAACCCTTTCACACAATGATTGATTTTCAAGGATGATTTTGAGATCCATCTTTTAACACTGAGGACAACTGAGGGACTCATATGCAACTATTACAGAAGGTTCATTCACTGATGCTCCAGATGGAAAAATTATGCATTAAAAGCTGGGGGGTGAAAACTTTTAAACAGAATGTGTAATTTTTTCTTATTTTGCCTAAATATATATATTTTTTTAATTTAGTACTGCCCTTCAGAAGCTACAGAAGACATACATGTTTCCCAGAAGGCAAAAAAAGTTAAATTTACCCTGATTTTCAAATTCCAAATGTTTTCACCCTCCAGCTCTTAATGCATTGTGTTTCCTTCTAAAACATCAGTGAGTGTTTGAACCTTCTGTAATAGTTGCATATGAGTCCCTCAGTTGTCCTCAGTGTGAAAATATGGATTTCAAAATCATACATTCATTGTTGGAAAGGGTTCAAATACACAAAAATGCCAAAAAAAACACAGAATTTGTGGGACTGAAGGATTTTTCTGAGGAACAGCGGGCAGTTTAACTGTTCAGGACAAACAGGGACTCATGAACAACTATTACTAAACAAAAAAACATAGCTGTGGATCATTTAGTTAACAACACAGTATTAAGAATCAAGCATATGTAAACTTTTGAACAGGGTCATTTTTTTAATTAATGTAACTATTTCTTTCTCATGTGGACTATATTTAAACATCTTTTATATGAAATATCTTATTCAGGTAAGTACTAAATAAAAAACAACATGCATATTGCATGATCCCTTATATTTTGGTGAAATAATTAACATTTTGCAGATTCTGCAAGGTGTATGTAAACTTTTGACCTCAACTGTATTACATATTTATTTTATTCCTAGTGATGTGCCTTTTATTGAAAGTTTGGATACATCTGTCATGAAAAGAAATGATGACAGCCATTGTTTAAATGTTTATATTTCAACAACAAATTGGAGTAAAATTGAAACAATTATATTATTAAATGTTCATATAAAAAATCATTAAATTCAATTGTTCAATTTAAATATTCGTATACAATGTTTTTATTTCACTGATAAACATTATATCAAAATATAAGAAGAACTGACTTGTACTGTACCTGATATATCCAAACAAATCGATATCCAATTAGATTGATGTAAAAACTTGCAAATCAGATTTAAACAGATTAGTGAAATCTGTGTCCATACCCAGCCCTACAAAATAGTACCATAGTATGCCTATTGCCCTCAAATTTACATGGAACACTATTATATAAAAAACTTAAGTTCATGTATGAAGAACAAACAGGTCACAAATAATGTGATTCTGTCTAATAAGATGCTCTCTCTCTCTCTCTTATGAATGCAAGGGCTAATTAACTTTTCCTCACTAAAAGCTGAATCAAAGCAGCTGTCTAATGGTTTCCGTGTTGGTTTATGAAGCCGCACCAAGTCGGGTTCCCCCTCCCCTTGTACTAACAAATTAACTTTGATCTGAGCAGAAAATCTGTGTCAACATCAATTGTACTGCGAGTTCAGGCAGCGAGCACCATGGAACGGAAGCAGACAAACACCAATTCCAATATGCTGTTAGCATGTTAGGTCACATCATACATTTGGACCAAAAGGGCACAGGTGAATCATTTGACATGTCATGTTAACATGCTGCTCACTCTGACCCAACAAATGCTAACTAATGGTTGTTACACAGATTCAGCAAAACCCAACAGCTAATGGAATATGGTGTTTGTAGGGGCAGTGTGAACTAAACAGATTGCTGAATTTGAGCATTTTACAGTTTTTAACTCTTACATAAAATAATTTGGCAGTAACATCTTTTAAAAGTTGGAGTGTGTCTGATTTTTTTTTTTTTTTTTTAAGGCGAGACACTGCAGGTGAATAGGGTAAAAAAATAACTAATAGTTATCACCTTTCTTACCCAATTGATAGATTACATTGATAATTGCAAACATTTTTTGTATTACAAGTTTTCTAAAATGTTAGGTCTAAATATGCAAATGAGGCATTATTTAATGAAATATGCACTAATTTGCATACATTTCTAGTACTAAAATCTAAAAACTGGATGAAGTCAGTTTCAAAAGTCAAAAGTTTTTACAGAAGGAATAAAATGTATGAAATCAAGCAAATCATATACGAAGAAATCCCTCTGTAAAAACCTTCAGGATATAGACAGGGAATAAAAATGTAAAGTTTGGTGTGTGTAAGTGCTACTAAAGTGGTGATTTATGGCTCAGTGTAGAAGAAAAAACTCATTTTGAGAAAACAGCCTTTAAAAAATATACATTGTAATTGAAATCTATTGACACAAATAGATAAAGTGCTATAAAAGATGTTTTTCCACTAATCTGAAAAACAAAAAAGCCCAAAATCTCAAACTTAATAGGTGCCTGCAGTGTCTCCCCTTAAGAAATTAATTATTTTATTTAGCAAGGATGCATTGAGTTGATCAAAAGTGACAGTAAAGACATTTATAATGGTACAAAAGATTTCTGTTTTAAATAAATTCTATTCTTTTGAACTCTGTATTCATAAAATGATCTTTAAAAAAATGATGTATGGTAGTTTCCACAAAGGCTTTCAAACAGCACAACTGTTTTTAACATTAATAATAGTAATATAAAAGTTTCTTAAGCAGCAAATCAGCATATTAGGATGATTTCAGAAGGATCTTGTGACAGAGAAGACTGGAGTAATGATGCAAAAAATTCAGCTTTGTCATCACAGGAATAAATTACATTTTTAAATGTATTACAATAATAAAAAAAAAACAATTATTTGAAACTGTAATAATATTTCATGTTTTTTCAGTTTTCACTGTAACTCCAATCACATAGATGCAGCCTTGGTGTGCATAAAAGTATTTTAAATAGAGTTTTTTTAATCTTATTGACTCTATACTTTTGAACGCACCTGTAAATATGGATTTAGACACTGGCATGATGTAAACATGGTTTCTTATCATTTTTTTTTTTAAATTGTACCATAGCCAAACTATTCTTTGAAATATCTATAGTACCACTGTTTATATAATGTATATATGAAATATCTATAGTACTAATGGAGTTTTGGTTCCTTGCCGCTGTCGCCTCTGGCTTGCTTAGTTG
Organism: Garra rufa; assembly: GCF_049309525.1. NCBI lineage: Eukaryota > Metazoa > Chordata > Actinopteri > Cypriniformes > Cyprinidae > Garra > Garra rufa. Next base: position 40,390,214 of record NC_133371.1, on the reverse strand, counting down.
GGGACATTTTCCAGCGATATCGTATACTATTTGAACTGAACTGATGATGATATCACTTAATTCATTGATGAACTGCCTTTAACTGAAAATTGATTGTTACCATAATGCGTTACTTACACACTATGGTGCTGTTTAAATACTGTGCAGTTGCTTTGACACAATCTGTATTGTAAAAGGCGCTATATAAATAAAGGTGACTTGACTTGACTTGACTAATGTACGTATCAAATTATCGATTTTTCTTTTATGCCAAAAATCATTAGGATATTAAGTAAAGATCATGTTCCCTGAGATATTTAGTAAATTTCCTACTGTAAAGATAAGTAATCTGCATTGCTAAGAACTTTATTTGGATAACTTTAAAAGCGATTTTACCCATTATTTAGATTAGGTTCCAGATTTTCAAATAGTTGTATCTCGGCCAAATATTGTCCTATTGTCCTAAGCTTATTTATTCAGCTTTCAAATTATATATAAATCTCAATTTTCAAAAATGGACCCTTATGACAGGTTTTGTGATCCAGGGTCACATTTATCAAATTTTACATTTTACATTTATGTACCATCTTATTTCATCACCTTTTCATTGTTTCATCGATTAAAATATGTTTATATTGACACTCCGTATTTCCCTCGACACTGTCCGCCATCTTAAATCAAAATGTTCCCTGAGGTAGTTTCAAAAGTGCTAACCTAAATTTGTACCTCATCATTTGGCTGCCTACTGTGCCCAGCCATTTTGTCAGAAGTGCCTAGAAATGTGATCTAGGTAGATGTCTTCACGGCATTAGAAGCCCAGTGTGAATTCTCGAGACGCAGCCCTGAAACTGCTCTTGGCCTTAAGTTAAATACAGTTTGGCTCTGTGGGCTGTGAACGACAGCATGGGTTTAAATAAGACCCAGCTCCATTGACTCCTCCACGGTGTTTGATCTCCAGGAAGCCAGAGGTCTTGCGCTCTCACCTGGAAGGCAGTTTGGCTGTTGTAGTTCTTAATCTCCTTATTCGCCCCTCTGAACAGCAACACTCTTGCGCAGCTATCCTGGAGAGAGACAAACAGAGAGATTACAAGCGTCGTGATAATTCGTCGCTAGTAAAACGCGTACACTGCATGTCCACGAAAATGCGCCCTAGAAAGTTTTGGAACGAGATGAGTGTGTTTGCGTGCACGCGTGTCGCTTTCACAACAACAGAAATGACAAAACTGATGTTCCACTGGGACCAATTAGCTTACCAGCTCATATGTAGGTCTGCTATCAGAGAGAAAAACAGAGAGAGAGACAGTGAGAGAGATGCGAGCATAGAGCTGCTCTAATGGCAATGTTTCTCTATGGGCATCTGAGACAGAGTGTTTAGAAGGTCAGCACAGCATCTGGCTATCATCCCTCTCTCTCTCTTTCTCTGTAGACAGTTTTGACAGTCCGCACACACATTTAGGAGCTGTACCACACAGACATGACTCAGCTGGGATTGGTGTCCTAGTTTCCTAACAGTAGTGAGTAAACATCACAGCGTCTCCTGGCCCACTAACACACCTTCCGTGGAATCTGCATGCTGATATTTAATTACACTTCTAGTGTACTTCCTGTCTGTCACGCTCTCAAACACACAAAGGCAGACAGATAATCGGTTATATAACTTTTTTACAGATACCGTTTAAATGTGTGGGGACATGAACATTGCTTGTGTTTGATTTTCCTAAAGAAAATAATAGTAGCAAGGATGCATTAAATTGATCAAAAGTGACAGTAAAGACAAAGTCAAAGTCAGATTTATTGTCAATTCTGCCACATGTACAGGACATACAGAGAACTGAAATGGTGCAGACCCTTGGTGCATAACAGATAACATTAAATACAAAAGGTAGAATTTAAAATTTAAAAATTAATGCAATTCTACATAAAATCTAAAACAATAAAATAAAATAAAACAATGTTTATAATGTACATAATATCACAAAAGATTTTAAATAAATGCTGTTCTTTTTAACTTTCTTTTTTGATCAGAGAATCATGAAAACTAATTATTTCCACCAGAATAATGAGCAGCACAGCTGTTTTTAACACTGATTATAATAAGAAATGTTTATTAAGCTCTAAATCAACATATTAAAATAATTTCTGAAGGATCATGTGACACTGAAGACCAGAGTAACAGCTGCTAAAATTCAGTTTTAATATTACAAACTTTTGAACAGTAAGATTTTCTAATGTTTAAAGTCTCTTCTGCTCACCAAGCCTGCATTTATTTGATCCAAAGTACAGCAAGACAGTCAAATTTTAAAATATTTTTACTATTTAATTTTTTTTTAATCTGAATATATTTTAAAATCTAATTTATTCCTATGATCAATTTTTTTTCAGCATCATTTCTCCAGTCTTCAGTATTACATGATCCTTCAGAAATCATTCTAATATGCTGATTTGCCGTTCAAGAAACATTTTTAATTATTATTATCAATATTTAAAACAGTTGAGTATTTTACATTTTTTATCCAGGATTCCTTGATGAATAGAAAGATCGTAAGATCAGCATTTATCTGAATTAAAAAGCTTTTGCAACATTATAAACTATACCATTTAAAAGCTTGTAGTCAGTATAAGTATATACATATATATATTTTTTAAGAAATTATAAAAATTAATACTTTTATTTAGCAAGGATGCTTTAAATTGAGCAAAAGTGATGATAAAGACATTTAAATTGTTACAAAAGATTTCTATTTTAGATAAATCTTGTTCTTCTGAACTTTCAATTAATCAAAAGAAATTCTACTCAGCTGCTTTTTCAACATAATAATAATACATTTTTGAGCAGCAAATCAGAATATTAGAATGATTTCTGAAGGATCATGTGACTGGAGTAATGATGCTAAAAATTCTGCTTTAAAATCAAAATTATTATTGCTATTTATAATCAATTATTTTAAATAGTAAAAATGTTTTTGTTGTACTTTGGATTAAATAAATGCAGGCTTGGTGAGCAGAAGAGACTTATATATAACGTTAAACATCGTATATATATGTGACCCTGGACCACAAAACCAGTCTTAAGTCGCTGGGGTACATTCGTAGCAATAGCCAAAAATACATTGTATGGGTCAAAATTATTGATTTTTCTTTTATGCCAAAAATTATTAGGAAATTAAGTAAAGATCATGTTCCATGAAGATTTTTTTGTAAAATTCCTACTATAAATATATCAAAATGTAATTTTTGATTAGTAATATGCATTGTTAAGAACTTAATTTGGACAACTTTAAAGGTGATTTTCTCAGTATTTTGATTTTTTTGCATCCTCAGATTCCAGATTTTCAAATAGATGTATCTCGGCCAAATATGGTCCTATCCTAACAAACCATACATCAATAGAAAGCTTATTTATTGAGCTTTCATATGATGTATATATCTCAGTTTTGTAAAATTTAACCTTATGACTGGTTTTGTGGTCCAGGGTCACATATGTTTTGATATTTATAATGAGTCAAGAAACAAACTGCATCTGGTACATTCACAGAAGGTCATGTCAAGTATTTTGCATTGTAGGATGCATTATCTCATTCCAAGCATTCTATATAGTACATCGTGCAAAAACAGCAATATGTCAGTAGTATGATATTCAGAACACGGTCTGTCATTCAGGAGACAGAGCGGAGCGCTGCGTGTGTTTAATGCTACGGCTCTATGCAAAAATCAATATGTAATTTCGACTGCAGAGTGAATTAACAGAACGATGATTGAGCTTTCACATCACAGTTTTTTTCCTTCTTTCTCTCTGTCTTTTGCTCTCTATCTGTGATATGCTCTTGTGCGCTATCGATCCATTTAAAGGACACAAACATTCAGAACTGAAAAATAATGTGCTATATACACTAATGTAAAACAATAAATCAAAAGTCATCAGAGCTGCAGCGGTCTGGAGAAACAGTAGTGTGGAAGTGCAAACTCTACTGAATGTGATGTTTCAATGGACTAAATGTCTGCTGGACAATAGAGCAACATGTGACCTCTAGTGGTGAAACTTTATAAGAACATACTGGACATCACTATTAGACCAGACTCAAAGAGACAGATGCAATAAAGTCGCCATGAAGTCTGATTCACTTTACAGCTCATTTTGACCATGAACTGTCTGCTTAGACAGAACAAGGCCATCAAAGGTCAACCACAGTGTGTTTTTCTAATGAAATACTCAGGGGTGGGTCAGCATTAAATTAGTGATTCCAAAATAATACAGCAGCCTACATTAAAGCAATACATGACTTAAATAATTGCTGTTCAGCAAAAAGTATTAAATGCTCATAATACAGAACACCCTAACAATTATATAACATGCTATCAATCACACAAAATGCCCTGGCAACTATTTACAACATCCTGAATATGTTTAAAATATACAGTAACCACTTATAGGTTCTACTGAGGAATCATACAAAATGCATGTTACAGTTTATTTAGTAGTGACCTGAATAAGGTATTCCACATAAATATTTTACAAGTCCACAAGAAAAAATTAAAGTTGAATTTATATAAAAAAAAAACAGTTTAAAAGTTTACATCCCCTTGATTCTTAATACTGTGTTGTAACCTAAATGATCCACAGCTGTGTTTTTTTGTTTAGTGATAGTTGTTCATGAGTCCCTTGTTTGACCTGAACAGTTAAACTGCCTGCTGTTCTTCAGAAAGATCCTCCAGGTCCCACAAATTCTTTGGTTTTTCAGCATTTTTGTGTATTTGAACCCTTTCCAACAATGACTGTATGATTTTGAGATCCATCTTTTCACACTGAGGACAACTGAGGGACTCATATGCAACTATTACAGAAGGATCAAATGCTCACTGATGCTCCAGAAGGAAAAACCATGCACATTATTTTGTCTTCCAGGAAACATGTAAGTATCTTTTGTAGGGCAGTACTAAATGAAAAAAATTATATTAAGGCAAAGTAAGAAAAATATACACATCTTCATTCCGTTCAAAAGTTTTCACCCCTGGGTCTTTTATGTGAAAAACATGCATTTTGCATGATCCATTTTATTTTAGTAAAATAATTAACATTTTGCAGACTCTGAAAGGGGGATGTAAACTTTTGACCTCAACTGTATAAGAAAGATTTGTGTTTGTGTGAGTTTATGTTTGTTTCCATTCATATTTTAAAGGGAACCCTGGGTATTAGGACTTGTATAGCTTAATTATGTAACATACATGATGTCTCTTACTAAAATATGTAGTAAAAACCCATGAAAGATTTACAATTTCAAAAAATTCACATTGTTGTATACATATTTTGGACTATGGGAGCAGCATTATTTCAATGACGTGAAATGGTTGCACTCTGTGAGCTACTGGCACTTCCTTGTTGCTATTTTTACTGCCATACAATGCTGACATGATGCCACATTGCATGGTGTTTGGTTGTAATTTTCAGTCGAAGGGCAACCAGAGAAGCGATGTAAATGAAAATGAAAATGTCTTCCCTGCTTTCTTAGCGATAAGAAGAGGAGAAAAAAATGGAAAGATGCTGTGAACTTCCTAAAGACCAGAGTCTTTGTTCTCTCCACTTTAGCCCTGATGCCTTTGAGGCTTTTAGTAGACCACAGCTACTGAAAAGAGTTTACATACAGCAGAGACAAGAAATGCTAAATGCCATACAGGCAGGATGTAAACATGCAGACGCTTGTCATGACGCCGCAGACACTGAAGGAGTTTCTCAGCACAGATTTCACTCAATATCCGGGGGCGTTTAGACTCCTTGTGGGGGAATAGATGGGATGGCATTTGGTTTATGCCTACACTTATATCCATCACCATCTGTAAGCTCTTTTAACAGCTGTGGTCATCATATCAGTAAAAATAGCAACAGGCAGCGCCAGTAGCTCACTGAGTGCAACCATTTCACATCATCGAAATAATGGCACCCCCCATAGTCCAAAATATGTATAAAACAATGTGGATTTTTAAAAATAAATGTATATCTTTCCTGGGTTTTCTACTACATATTTCAGTAGGAGATATCTTTTACATTACATAAAAGTTTTATACACTAATTTCCCTTTAAAGTATGAATAGAAACACCCATAAACTCACACAAACACACATTTGCATAGAAATATGCATATAGATTTGCAATTGACAGAGAACGAGACATTCGCTCATGAGAGCATTATGTAGGAGGCCAAACTGTAGGTTCTTCAGTTTTATTGTCTTCAGTTGGACATTTGGTCCCCACAAAGCGAGCGAAGCCGTCTTATTATCCGTAGCTGTGAATTGACCCTTCTGTTCCACATCAGGTGGTCGACTGTTCCTCTTTCACCTCCTCCTGCTCTCCTCATCGTTTTGACACTATTTCACACATCTCTTCTTCCATCATTGCCCTCGTAGATTTTCCTTTGTCTATCCAGTAATGCCTCTCTCCTCGGGCTGATACATCCTCTCTCAGAGTCTCTTTCTGGGAATCGATCCACTCTAACATCTCCTCTGAGCCTGAGCTAAACATCCACAGAGAGTCCTTAACACTCGCTATCATCGCTGAGCACTCGTACCAGAGCACACACACGCTCGCATTTACCTACTTCGTGACAGATTTAGCAAACACTTGAGCATGCTTTATAAGAATTGTCCCTAAAGTACAAAGAAATGGCCTTGAAGTACAAAACTCACACAAAGTCATACCAACATGTGTTTGTGTTGCCTATGAAAACTTCACTTGCTCTTAAGTTTAGATAATTATAATTATACACTTACAGGAGGTTCTACTGTTTATATTAGAAATAAACTTTTGGACATTGTTTAGTCAGCTTTTGACATATTTAGCTCACTTTTTTATAGCTTTAGGACATACACTACCAGTCAAAAGTTTTTGAACAGTACGATTTTTAATGTGTTTTAAACTGCTCACCGAGCCTGCATTTATTTGATCCAAAATATAGCAAAAGCAGTAATATTTTGAAATATTTTTACTATTTAAAAAACATGCTTTTTATTTGAATATATTTTAAAATGGAATTTATTCCTGTGATCAAATCTGAAATTTCAGCATCATTACTCAGTCTTCAGTGTCACATGATCCTTCAGAAATCATTCTGAATATTCTGATTTGCTGTTCAAGAAACATTTTTATTATTATTATTATCAATATTTAAAACAGTTACATTACAGTACATTTTTTCAGGATTCTTTGATGGATAGAAAGATCCAAAGATCAGCATTTATCTGAAATAAAAAAGCTTTTTTAACATTATACACTATACCATTCAACTTAAAGTATGTATAGATTTTTTTTTTGGGAAGGAAATTATAGAAATGTATACTTTTATTTAGCAAGGATGCTTTAAATTGATTAAAATGGATATAAAAGACATTTATAATATTACAAAAGATTTCTATTTCAGATCAATGCTGTTCTTCTGAACTTTCTATTCATCAAAGAAACCTGAAAAAAATCTACTCTGTTTTTAACATAATAATAATAATAATAATATTAAATGGCTTTTTTTTTAGCAGCAAATCAGCATATTAGAATGATTTCTAAAGGATCATGGGACTGGAGTAATGATTCTAAAAATTCATCTTTGAAATCACAGGAATAAATTACATTTTAAAATATAATCAAATAGAAAATGGTTATTTTAAATAAAAATATAAAACTATTTCAGATTTGCACAGTTTTTGTACT
>NC_133371.1:40299970-40382042 GCF_049309525.1 Garra rufa | reverse complement strand
AAAAATGTCCAATGTTACTTTCATTGAAGCTTAATAAAAATGCTAATTTAAAAGAAAAATCTCAAAGGTTTTAGCATCCAGAGTCACTTCATTTATTCTTTTTATGAGCCATTTTCTTTTGGAGAACATCAACAAAAGGAGTTTTTGACAGTTTTAGCTAAATTCTCAGAATATGGTTTAGAAAACTGCTCCTTAAAATATAAACTGAAACACAAACTCACACAGACACACATTTATCTGTGCATGGAAACTTCAAAATTACTTATAAAAAAACTTATTTGAAAAATATTACTGTTTAATATACTTAAGTATTGTATAAACATGCTAGTTGACCATAAAATACAACTTTTGGACACTTTTCATTTGTTTTAAGAGTAATTTGTCCTTTTCAAAGGATGTCTCAAAGGTTTTTTTAACTAACTTTTAAAGGACAGTTTCTTGCAAATTTGCCAAAGTATGTGCTTGTATAGCTATCTGCAGTGCATACTAAGCAACTAAGTTCTACTGTTTATATTAAAAATATATTAGCCATAACACTAAAATACAACTTTTTGGACATTTAACCTCTTTATGAGCCAATTTTCTGTCTGCGAATGTCCACAAAGATTTTTGACATATTTAGTTTACTTCTGAGGACTTCTCTTGCTCTTAAAGTAGGCTAATAACTATGGGACATACAGCAGGCTATAAAAAAAAAAAAAACAAACAAACAAAAAAAACATCCTTAACCACAAGAAACAACTTTTCGACATTGCCTAAACATGATTGTCTCGACTTATGCACCAGTTTTCTTCTAAAAACACCAACAAAAGGAGTTTTTGACAGATTTAGCTAAATTCTCAGGACATGGTTTAGAAAATTGGTCCTTAAAATAGTAATTGAAACACAAACTCACACACATTTATCTGTGCATGGAGACTTCAAAATTACTTGTAAAAAACTAATTAAAAAAATATTACTATATAATATACTCAAGTATTGTATAAACATACTAGTTGACAATAAAATACAACTTTTGGACATTTTTCATTTCTTTTAAGAGTAATTTGTCCTTTTCAAAGGATGTCTCAAAGGTTTTTTTTAAAACACTAAACTAAACTAATTTTTGAGGACACTTTCTAGCAAAAATTGCCACAGTATGGCAAGAAACACACTAAATATATTAGCCATAACACTAAAAAAGCAACTTTCTGCACATTATTTAGTCCCTTTGTGAGCCAATTTTCTTGTGACAGGTTGTGACAGATTTAGTTTACTTCTGAGGACTTGTCTTGCCCTTAAACTAGGCTAATTCTATATATAACTATGGGACATGCAGCAGGTTATAAAAATAAACCATCCCTGACCATAAGATACAACTTTTGTCTAAGCATGGTTTTTTTCGACTTACTCATCATTTTTCTTACACCAACAAAAGGTGTTTTTGACAGATTTAGCTAACTTCTGAGGACGTCTTATAACATTTTTTGTTATTTTTTTGCCTAGAAATATGCCAGGACACTTCCAATTAAGTGATAAAAATCAATCACTTAATCAATATTTAATTATATTACTATATAATATGGTTAAATATTATTTAAACTTACCAGATTACCACATTAGACATCTTGACATTATTTTACATTATAAGATGAATTTGTCTTTTAGAGAACATCTCTAAAAGAAACTTTTTGGCAGTCTTCTGAGGACATTTCCCAGCAAATTTGTCTCTAAAGTACAGCACATACTCAATCACTCAGTAACAAAGTCGTCTGCTATATTTGTTGCGTGTGACTTTTCCTTGCTGTCTCAGCAGCTCTGTTTCTTGTTGCAGTGCGTCTGTCACATGGCTCTAACACATCTGTGCTGTCAGAGGGATGCGAGATGAGACGGCTGGTGTTGTGCATGTGAGTTTGTGTTTGAGGTGTGACGATTGAGACAAACATTTCTAGCCACACTTGAAGAAATGAATATCATTAGACAATATCATTAGACATCAATGGCTGAACTATGATCGAAGATCTTTCTTTAATATTCAGAGTACTATTTATTTTAGAAGTGGAGTTCATTGCTTGGTGTCCTCTTTTCTTCATATTTTAGTTGTTTAGATGTTATTGATCTGTTTGTAACTGACTTCATCCAGACTGCATGTTACATTAGTGCAGGTCAGCTGTAGTTTAATCTCATTATAATGAGCCGAATGAAGATAAACAGAAACCACTGCTGTAAAATTAGTACTCAGATACACACACAAAGAAACACACACTCACTAACAAAATGGAGAATTAACATAGACTTCAAACTACTGTAATTCTAATTAGCTAACTCTAACCAGGGTTTCTGCAGATATGAACAAGTGAAATTTAAGACTTTTTAAGACCTTTTTAACACCACCCTATATGAAATTTAAGACCTAATCCTGTAATGGAAATAGATATTATATTACATGCATACATGTAATATTTAATGTGTTTAATGTAAAAAGTAAACACAATTTCATGGCTGTCATAAATTAAATTTATTACTTCGATATACAGTGAACTTTTCATATCAGCAGATACTATTCCACACAAAATATCCCCATAAAAGTACCACTAGAAATATCTGATGTAAAAAAAAAATTCTGAAGCAATATTTTCATCAGTGCTCTTATAGCTTTTACATCTTAAATCTGCATATTTGATTTACCTTTACAAAGGCCTTTTTTTACTTTTGAAATGTATGCATCACCTTTGAAATTTATTTTATGAATTTATCAATAAATTCTAAATGGCTGTTAGCAGTGAGATTACATAATTTACACTGCAAAATTAAAAGTGAGATTAATGTTTTAAATACATTTATTGGTTTATAAATATATACATTACAAATGTTGGGTGTGGAGGCATACTTTTAAACACACTAAACTACCAGCAGGTGGCGGTAAGTCACTTCATGAGCGAGTTATTTCAACTGATTCAAGCAAAACGCTGAATCATAGCAAAACGTTGCTAGGAGAATGCTTCTGCTAATGTTGCATATTGTCTAATAAGTAAGTAACTACTTGACTAACTACTTTTTTATTGAGCTAAAATTAATGTAACATTTGTAATTGTGAGAATTTTCAGCAAAAAGCTCACTTGGTATATTACTGAACTATATCATGTTATAAATAAACTATACATTTGAAATTTTTACCTCAGTGTGTTTCTTTAGAGTGCTGTTACATTCATTTGTTTTAAAGTGTGTCACAAATAGACCAGAAATACACTATCCATTATCAATTTCTGTTTATGTTGAATGTATAAAAATATGAATCTTTCTTGCCTTTCGATGCTTCGCTAGTTGTTTTTGTCACTTCAGTTTTAATCAGGCGGTTTGTTCGGTCGGGCAAGTAAAAAAAAAAACATTTTAAAAGTATTTCGAAGGCTGGCGGTCAGCTAGCTCGACCTATATTTCTTATTATTATTGATAACATTATATACAGAAAAAGGTCGTTTGACCTGTATTCTGCTACTGCGATTCTGAAGACGCAGTAACTTCCACAGAGGGAGAAAAAAATCTAGTTGTTAGCAACTGGCCTTAGCCAAGCCCTATATTCAGTTTTTTCAAGCTAAGTATCGCTAAACTTGCACTTCCCCATGGCTAAAAAGTTAAATCCATTTTACTTCTGCGGTACAATCCGAGAGAGACTCGCGCCAATAACAGAAAGCTGATTGGCTATTGCATGCTGGTCTCATTTGTAGTTTAAATACAGCAAATTATATTTGGAATAGTGAAATAAAGAACTACAACACCACGGAAACAACAAAAAGATAATTTAAATGAGCATTAGAGGTAGCGTTACATGGACATCGGAAAAATAAGACCTGTGTAAAATTATTTAAGACCTAGAACATCGAATTTAAGACTTTTTAAGGCCTAAAATTTTGATTTTTAAATTTTAGACTTTTTAAGACCCCACGGAAACCCTGTCTAACTCCAACCAGAAAAGAAAGCTTTTTGTGTATTAGAAAATATTATTTTCTTATTTTTTATTATTAAGTTTCAAATGAAGTATATCCCATAATTGTACATTTTTAATTTAATGTTTATATTATACAGCGGTGGCCAAAATGATTAGAACACTAGAATTTTCACCAGCTAAAATTTTTAAAAAGTCAGTTATTGCTATCATTTGCTGTAGCGTTAGTTGGAAATATCAGTTTACATTTTCAAACATTCATTTTTCCAATAATTGTAATAACTCAATGAGATTTTTGTTTGCACAAGGAGTCTGACAACAGGCAGTGCTCCACACAGAGATCTGATCATCCGTCATCATCCAGTCTGTCTAGAATGACATGAAGAAACAGAACAAACTGAGACAGACTAAATCCAGAAGAACTGTGGCAACGTCTCCAAGATGCTTCACGAAACCTACCTGCAAAAAATGCTGTAAAATGAGGATGCTGTCCAAAATAATGTCATAGATTTTCTTTATCAGTTAACTTCTAATAACTAAATAAAATCAGCATTTGTTGTGACCATCCTTTGCGTTTAAAGCAGCTTTTGCCTTAGATGCACTTGCACATCGTTTTTTAGGTAGCTTTGCAGGTAGGTCTCATACAGAATCTTGGAGACATCGCCACAGTTCTTCTAGATTTAGTCTGTCTCAGTCTGTTCTGTTTCTTCATGTCATTCCAGACAGACTGGATGATGATGAGATCAGATCTCTGTGTGGAGCACTGGCTGTTGTCAGACTCCTTGTGGAAACAAAAATCTCAATGGATTACTACAATTAATAGCAAAATAATTGTTTGGAAATGTAAACTGATATTACCTACTCACACACTACAGCAAAAGATAAAAATAACTTACTTAAAACCATTTTTAGCTGGTGAAAATACTAGTGTTCCAATAATTTTGGCCATCACTGTAAAAAATATTCATCATAACACTAAGATACAACTTTTTGGATACTATTTAGTCTTTGTGAGCCAAGAATCGTCACAAAAGTGTTTGACAGATTTAGTTTACTTCTGAGGACTTCTCTCGCTTTTGAAGTAGGCTTATTCTATATAGCTATGGAACATACAGCAAGTTATAAAAATAAACTATCCCTGACCATAAGATACAACTTTTGGAAATGGTCTAAACATGGTTTTGTTGACTTATGCACCATTCTAAAACACAGACAAAAGGAGTTTTTGACAGATTTAGCTAACTTCTTAGATGACATCTTATAGCATTGTTTTCATTTTAATGAAAAATGTTTTCTTGAGCACCAAATCAGCATATTAGAATTATTTCTATAGGATCGTGTGTGAAGAATCGAAATTTAGCTTAGCCATAACAGGATTTTTTTTTTGCATATTTAAAAAAAATATTTTTGATAAAATAAATCATTTCTAAATATTATTTTGATGTCAAATATTCTTATCAAAAATACTATAAACTATTACTTATCGACTCAAATTGTGTATAGAGTACATATACAGTTGATGTGAATCTGCAAAATGTTAATCATATACAATTGCATGTTATTTTTTATCTAGTACTGACCTGAATAAGATATTTTACATACAAGATGTTTACATATAGTCCTCAAGAGAAAGTAACGTATACAAATGACCTCATTCAAATGATTCTTAATACTGTGTTGTTACCTAAATGTTTTTTTGTTTGTTTGTTTTTTGTGATAGTTGTTCATGAGACCCTTGTTTGTCCTAAACAGCCTGCTGTTCTTTTGAAAAAATCCTTCAGGTCCCACAAATTCTTTGGTTTTTCAGCATTTTTGTGTATTTGAAGTTGAAATTTTGAACTCTTTCCAACAAGGGCTATAATTTTGAGATACATCTTTTCACACTGAGGACAACTGAGGGACTCATATGCAACTATTACAGAAGGTTCACACACTCACCGATGCTTCTAAAAGAAGCACAATGCTTTAAGAGCCGGGGGTCTTAAGAGAGATTCTGGGAAACATGTAAGCATCTTCTGTAGCTTCTAAAGGGTAGTAATAAATAGTAATAAAACAAAAAAAAAATATGATATTTAGGCAAAATACGAAAAACGTCATCATCAACACATCTTCATTCTATTCAAAAGTTTTGACCCCCAGCTCTTAATGCATGGTTTTTCCTGCTGAAGCATCAGTGAGCGTTTGAACCTTCTGTAATAGTTGCATATGAGTCTCTCAGTTGTTCTTAGTGTGAAAAAACGGATCTCAAAATCATACAGTCATTGTTGGAAAAGGTTCAAATACACAAAAATGCTGGAAAACCAAAGAATTTGTGGGACCTAAAGAATTTTTCTGAAGAACAGCGAGCAGTTTAGCTATCCAGGACAAACAAGGGACTTATGAACAACTATCACTAAACAAAAAAAAAACACAGCTGTGGATCATTCAGGTAACAACACAAGTGTATGTAAACTTCTTATGAATTCAACTATTATTTTCTCTTGTGGACTATATGTAAACATCTACATGTGAAATATCTTATTCAGGTCAGTACTAAATAAAAAATAACATGCATTTTGTATGATCCCTCTTAGTTTGGTAAAATAATTAACATTTTGCAGATTCAATACTTTTGACCTCAACTGTATATAGTAAAACTGTGTATATTTATAGCATTGTATATCCTCAATAAATCCTCATAAAATCGCTAGAGTTCAGCCTTTTGGTGTAACCAATATATCAGCCAGTTTCTATATTAGAGCAGACAATTGAGATGTACTGTAAATGCAAGTTCACAGATGATTCAATCGCAATAGTGAGAGACACAGAGACAGCACATGTGAGTTCTGTGACTCCATGTGTTTTCAGTCGAGTCCTAAAGGACTGTCTTTGTGTTTGTGTGGGTGTGTGTTGTGGGAGCGTCCATTAATACTTAATAAGAGCAGAATTAAAATGCATGAGCCCGCCACACACACAAACACACAAACACACGCACACACACACCTGAGGATGAGATCACTCGTTGTGTTTCTGTGTGACTGCATGAACAACCCGTGACCTTGCTGCTTTGTACTCGCTCATTAACTCTGATACTTACAACATATTACACATCATACAAATTGCTAATGCCACATACTGTATGCAATATGCATACAAATGCCGTTGACAAATGATCGTTTTACCTGGTTGAAAAGAGTGCGGATATTTCAGGCGGTATGACAGAGTGTGTCCTTGTGTCATCTAGTTGCTAAGCGAATGCACACAGGAGTGAATGAGCATGTGTTACCTGGTTATAGAGAGCACACACGTGCAGGGCAGTGTTTCCAGAAGCGTTCTGAGCGCTCATGTCCGCTCCGTAGAACAGCAGGTGTTCCAGATGCTGCACATGTCCGTGACGACAAGCCTGATGAAACACAAACACACACACACACATAAAGTTTGCTTCGGTGTGGCTGTTTCCGTTTTGTGTCAATTTGCAGTCTGCACAGAAGTAAAACCATGTTAATGAGTAAAACAATAGGTGCTGCCTCTCTCTTTCGCGCGCACACACCTCGCTCTCACATCCTGATGTTCTCGCTTTATGAAATGAGGAAGAGCAGAACTGTTTGCCTTTGTTTGGTGTTATCAATGTCACTTTTCTTTCCAGCATAATTCAAAATGCGTCCTCTCTGCATACTAATGGAGTGTGGGATGTAGAAAAAATGCTTAAAAGCTGTCTGCCTGAGAAAGAGCGGAAAAAAGAGAGACAGAGCGAGCGGGGCAGGATTAGTGGCGGGGCATGTGTGGGACTCCCAGGGGCCCCCAGCTGTGAGATCCACAGAGTACCAGTCGTTCTCTAGCACAGGGGCCAATTAACATTCACTGTTACGTTTGCTCATCTTCGGCCGTGCAGTCGGGGAGAGGTCTTTGGCGTCTCCTGCGGTTTGAAAACATTTATACGGCTCTGGATGGTGACCCTCTGGATGTGGTGACCAGACGCCCTTATGGTTAATCCATTGCTGCTAACCAAGATCAGACACAAGAAATATGTAGCTGGATTTATCACTGGGCAGTGATATTGTGTTAATAATAATAATGATTATAATAAACTCAATTGAAAAACTCTGCTTTTATGATATTTTTACTGTAAGCAAAATAATACTAAAACATATTATTAGTGATAATAATATAGTACTGTTATTATTATTAATAATTATAATAATAAAGCTAATAATAACAACAATAATAATTTAAAAACGTTTACTTTTCCTAAGCATTTAATTGTTGTTGTTGATGGTTTTATGATATTATCACTGTTAGTAAAATAATAAAAAAATGTTTAATGTTTTATTAATAACAATAATAATAATAAACTACATTTAAAAACTCTAATTATTCCTAAGCATTTAATTGTTGTTGATGATGATGGTCTTATGATATTATCACTGTTAGTAAAATAATTTAAAAAATATATTATTATTATTTGTTATAATATTATGATATTACTGTTATTATTATTATTATTAATAATAATAATAATAATAAATTAAATTTAAAAACTCTTATTATTCTTTAGCATTTAATAATTGTTATTGATGATGATATTTTTACTGTTAGTAAAATAATACTAAAACATATTATTAGTGATAATATTATAGTACTGTTAATTATTATTATTAATAATAATACAAATAATATTAATAACAATAATAATTTTATATTAATTAGGTAATATAATAATAATAATTAGGTAATATTAATTACCTCTTATCTTATTACTGTTAAAAAGTAATATCACAATATTTTTTAATAATATTATGATATTACTGTTAATAATAACAGTAAGAATTATAATAAATAACAATAAACAACTCTATTGATGATGTCTTATGATATTATTACTGTTAGTAAGATAATTATTATTTGTGATAATATTATGATATTGCTGTTAATAATAACAATAATAAAATAAATTTAATAACATCAACATCAACAACATTAATAATAATAATAATAATAATAATAATAATAATAATAATAATAATAATAATAATAAACTCAATTTAAAAATTCCTTAAAAAGAAAAAGTATTAAAAAATATATTTTTTAAAAGTACTTTGTTGTTGATAATGGTGATGGTCTTATGCTATTATTACTGTTAGTAAAATAAAATAAAAATATTATTATTAATAATAATAATAATAATAATAATAATAATAATAATAATGATGATCGTAAACTCAATTTTTAAAAAAAACTGAAATATCTAGATTTTACAAATAAATTTTTTATAGATAATGTTGCCCTATGTTGAACCCAGTACTCTCAATGAAAAAAATGACACAGAAAAATAAATAAATAAATAAAATAAATAAAGCGACAAGGCAATTTCAGGCAAACTAAAACATTTGCCCAAAATATTTGTGAGAAATTATATGATTTATATATATATATATATATATATATATATATATATATATATATATATATAATTGTCTTATTTTAATTATATAGACATTAAATATACCCTAATTATCTTTTCATTGAGCTTGTCCCAATGCATTCTGGAATTACCTTCTATTGCTTTTTTTGCTGATTTAAAAGTTGGTTAAACGTTACCTAATTGGTTAAAAGTTACCTAAGGCAGCACACTTAAAATTCTGTCTACGTAGGTTTTGAACAGAGCTAATGTTAGCTTTAGTTCAATAGTTCCACAGTGTGTTTGAATAGTAGGCTTGCTAAAATTGTCAATGCATAATAAGAGCCGGAGAGAGACAGGAATGAATGTGTTCAAATTCACATTTAGCCATTCATTCAGTGATGTACTATAAAAAAACACACACACACTGACAGATGTGCCAGGATGACTTTCTCAACTAGAAAAATTACAGTGAAAAGCAGCCTCTTTGAGACACACACACTTGGCATTTGCTCGGGTTGCCATAGGTTCTCTTTAGAAATGACAAGTGTAGGTCAGACAGATGGATGAGAACATTAGAAGGAAGGAAGAGTGGTGGAAAAATAAATATTACGATAGGAAAAGTGCCCACCTTCTCAAAAACACACACAAATCAGCCCTGTCAACTACTGCTCTCCTTTCTGCCACACTAAGGGCAAGACTCCTGAGGGCAGCGCGTGTTTGTGAGGTGCAGGTATAACGTAGTTTAATAGCATGTCCGTCACATTTTTTGCGCTTGATCTAATTTTGGGAATGAGCCTCGGGTTAAACACTGTAAACTCACAATGGCAGCATCAGTACAGCTGTGTATATACACACACAGTACTATCTGACCCAGCAGCTCTGTCCAACCTTAGGGCATCTATGCCTCCATCTATCTATTTGTCCGTTTCCAGACGTGACGCTTTCAGCTGCGGCTGCAAAATGACTGTTTTTCATAAACTGAAAAGAGACCGCGAGCTCTCATCTTTCCTCTCAAAGCGCGGCAAAAAGAAACCGAGGAGATTTGCATATCCTGAAGGAAATACCGCCGCTTTGCAAAGCAGCAAAACAACATGTTTGTTGTAAAATAATACAGGAAAGAAAAAGAAAAGCCAGAGAAGACATGAGACAAGGGAGGAAGCGGATGCTCATCTGCTGGCAGTTGAATTTTAAATGCAGTTAAATTTAAATTTTTAAATAGGGCTGCTGTTAATGATTAATTGATAATTGGCTAATTTGAGGATTATTTAAAAGTCTAATAAACAACCTAATACTAATAATAGTAATTATTATCGTCAACATTAACAACAATATTATTATAAATTATATAGTACATAAAATAATAATAATAATAGTTATTATTATCATCAACATTAACAACAATATTAATGTTAATTATCTAATACATAAAATAATAATCATAGTTATTATTATTGTCAACAATAACACCAATATTAATGTTAATTATTTAGTACATAAAATAATAATAATAGTTATTATTGTAAACAATAACACCAATATTAAAATAAATTATATAGTACAAAAAAATAATAGTTATTATTATTGTCAACATTAACACCAATATTACAATAAATTATATAGTACGTAAAATAATAGTTATTATCAATGATTACTTGATAAATCACAAATTTAAGGATTATTTAAAAGTCTAATTAACTACCTAATAATAATAATTATTATAGCCAACATTAATAACATTATTAATATAAATTATATTGTACATAAAATAATAATAATAGTTATTTTCTTCAGCATTAACAACAATATTAATGTTAATTATTTAGTACATCAAACAATAATAGTTATTATTATCGTCAACATTAACACCTAAATATAAATCATATAGTACATAAAATAATAATAGTTATTATTAATGATTACTTGATAATTGACTAATTTAAGGATTATTTAAAAGTCTAATTAACTACCTAATAATAATAATTAATATTATAGCCTACATTAATAACATTATTATTATAAACTATATAGTACATAAAATAATAATAACAGTTATTATTATCATCCGCATTAACACCGATATTAAAATAAATTATATAGTACACAAAATAATAATAATAATAATAATAATAGTAATAGTTATTATTATCGTCAACAATAACACCTATATAAATATAAATCATAAAGTACGTAAAATAATAATAATAATAATAGTTATCATCAACATTAACAACAATATTAATGTTAATTATATAGTGCATAAAAAATATCAGTTATTACTATCGTCAATATTAACATCAACATTTATATAAATTGTATAGTAAATAATTATAATAATAATAACAATAGTTATTATTATCGTCAACATTATAACCAATATTAATATAAATTATAAAGTACATAACATAATAATAGTTATTACTACTGTCAACATCAACACGAATATTAAAATTAATTATATAGTACATAAAATAAAAAAATAGTAATAATTATCATTAACATTAACAACGATATTAATGTTAATTATATATAGTACATAAAAATATAAAATAATTATTATTACTATCGTCAGCATTAACACCAACATTAATATAAATTATATAGTAAATAAAATAATAATAATAATAATAGTTATTATTATCGTCAACATTATAATCAATATGAATATAAATGATAAAGTACATAAAATAATGTTAGTTATTATTGTTAATTATGTACCATATAATTAATATTAATTATATAATATACATAAATAATCATACTAATAATAATTGTTATTATTATCATCAACATTAACACCAATATTAATATAAATTATGTTGTACATAAAATAAAAATAGTTATTATTATTATCAACATTAACTTCAATATTAATATAAATTATATAGAACATAAAATAATAAATAATGATAATAATATGTTTGTTTATTAGGAGTAATTATATTAACTTCAGTAATATTAATATTAATTCATGTTTATACAATAATATGTGTAAAATATATATTAAATTACATACTAAAATTATTATTATTATTATTATTAATATTATTTAATATATAATTATTATTAGCATTAATATTAACACCTATATTGATATTTTATATAAACAAAGTTGGTATAAATAAAGCTATACGATATGTCACTTGCTAACTGGTGAACAAATCAGTCTTATTGACTTGCCAAAGACAATTTTAACTTAACTAAATTTGACACTTGGCGAGTATTACTTTTAGATCCTGTGTGGAGGTTGAAACACAAGTATGGATACTTTTCGTCTCTCTCTCTGATATTATCTTACTCTCTCTCTCTCACCCTTTTCAAGCTTCTGAAAAGGTCAGATGTCACGAATGCAAATGTCATGCGCCAGGGGCTGCTAACTGAGAGAAATAGTTTAGAAGTGAGTGTGTGTGTGTCTGGTCAGCCTCCAGAACATGGATAGAGATGGAGAAACAGCCCCTGCAAGACAATCTCCTACTATATTACCCCACAGTAGTCCACAGGGTCAGCCCATTGGAAGTCAATTGTGACCTGACTGTGTGAGTTTGTGCTTATTCTATTTTGCTGTAGCATTTTTAGCCTGACGTCCACTTCTAATGTTTGTCAACATTTCTTGCACCAAAAACAACAGTCATTTAGTTTTCATTTTCTACTCTCTCCTTGACCCCCGAGAAGACACAGACAGCATTTAAAGGGATAGTTCACTCGAAAATGAATACTGTGTCATTAATTACTCACCCTCATGACCAGGGCCTAAAAATGAACACGCGCCAAATGCGAGTAAAAATCGGCGTTGTTGAGTATATGTAACAGTGTCAATCGCCAGTTGGCGAGTAAAACTTTTACGCAATATAACGATGTAATGTAGTGAGAACAACAGCCAGTTTTTAAAGAGATTCACTGTTTCTGACATAAGTGAATAAAATAATGTTTTCCGAAGACAAGATCATTGTGATTAGCTGTTCTGTACGGTGGCCGAGAGAGGCCAACGTACTTCTGTCATAAGTGACAAGAGCAAATCAAATAATAGGACACAAATGGGCTGATAAGGTCAGAGCAGTGGAATGGCCAGCTTGTCCCTAGACACGCTTCTAATAACTTTTACCTGAGAAGACACTGCTGCTTCATTTCGGAAGATTAACGTTTCCTTTTTTTGTTTGAGAATTGAGAATGTGGCGACACATAACAGGAGTTAAGCCGCCTAAATGGTGCAGTGAAGTATAGCAAAAAATGCTTTTCTTACTTAGATTTTTTGTTTCCAGCCAAAATATCCAAAAATTCTTAAATCAAGAAGAATTAACTATATGTTAATTTCAGAAAAAAACAAGTCAAAATTAAGTGAGTTTTTGCTTAGCACAAGCGAAATAATCTGCCAATATGGTAAGCAAAAAAGAATCTTAAAAAAATCCTTCTTGATTTAAGAATTTTTTTATATTTTGGCTGGAAACACACACAATTATGTCAAAATGGCCGGTTTTGGTGAGTTACCTTGCAAATGTAGTCTTAAATGAGTTAAAAAGTCTTAAATGACTGTAAAGAGTTTGGAGAGCATCGGATATGTGTTAGATCCGCGTCACGTGCATCAGGTTTTAAAGAGACCGCGCTGCTTTAACCTGCTAAAGTCTGTCATTGGTGTAAATCAAAGAACAAAAGAAAAAGAGAAATCATCACTCGACTCCTCTTGTCACTGATTAACTTTTGTAGCTTGAATAAAGATTAATCTGTATAGTTTATGCATATACAATTTATAGTTCATGTGAAGATTGTTTTTAAAAAACTTAAATTAAAAGTTGTTATATATTTGTGACCCTGGACCACAAAACCAGTCTTAAGCAGCACGGGTGTATATTTGTAGCAATAGCCAAAAATACATCGTATGGGTCAAAATGATCAATTTTTCTTTTATGCCAAAAATCATTAGCATATTAAGTAAAGATCATGTTCCATGAAGATATTTTGTAAATTTTCTACCATAAATATATAAAAACTTGATTTTTGATTAGTAATATACACTGCTAAGAACTTTATTTGGACAACTTTTAAGGCGATTTTCTCAATATTTAGATTTTTTTTGCACCCTCAGATTCCAGGTTTTCAAATAGTTGTATCTCAGACAAACATTGTCCTATTTTAACAAACAATATATCAATGGAAAGATTATTTACTCAGCTTTCAGATGACGTAAGAATCTCAATTTCGACAAATTTACACTTATGACTGGTTTTGTGGTCCAGGGTCACATTTCAGAACCTATTAAATGTTAAAAGTAATGGCTTTTAATTACACTGTAATGTTGAATGGCTATAATTAATAGTTAAAATTGTGGGAAAATGCATTTAATAGAGACACCAGTGGCAGTATTGGTATCAATACTTCATTAATAATAGGCTACTTAGTAAAAAGATGCCATTAAGCACATTTTTAAAATATACTATCTTTATGTTGTTTCTACATTAATTTGGAGGTTCAGTGTGAAATTATGACAATATAAATATTCATGATTAATTACAGAAAAACATGATTAATTATTTTTATTATTTTTAATCGATTGATAGACAGCACTAAGGTTAACCTTTTATCGATTTTAGATTTCAATTTAAACATCTAGTTTTATCCCTTTGGCCCCTTTCAAATTTTCAGTTCTATAATCCGGCCCTCAAATGAAGCTAATTGAATAGCCCTGCTGTAATCCATTAACATGGGTGCAAAATAGGCCTAACATGATAGCCTGCTCCATTTGCCGAAAACATGCAAAAGACAAGAATCTTTTCTGAAACGTTTTTTAGGGACAAAAAAAAAAATCTGTAAAATCAATAAATCTACTTGTTTTTTTCTTGTAAGTAAAATAAAGGATAAATTAAAAACATTGTAAATAACTTTAGTCATTGTAGTAGTAATAACTGCCTGTTTTTGCAAAAAGAGTTTCACAGGTGACATGTGCGGCAAAAAGGTTAGGAGGTTACAAGCGCACATTTGAACTGCAGCATAGCCTATTGATCTATCCGGACATTACCTGGCATATATTTGCTGCACGTCTGATAAAATGTCAATATCTGGGAGTAAGAGAAGAGCAGACATGATAAATTTGACGGCATAAAAAAAGAACTGAATTCGGTCTGGTTTTCTGAGCGCAGACACTGAAACAGCACCTCTCAGCGCACAAGTAGAAATATAGACAAAATGATGTCGAATTGTTCGTTTTGACAAGGATTCAGTGCAGCTTTAAGTCGACTACACCTAATACGGTATGCTGGACTAAGGTGCTCACTGTTGTGTATATAGGCCTTTTTCCTGAGTAAACGATGAGCGCCGCCATTACGAATTCTAACGTCAGATTGAATGCTTTTCTGTTCCAGTCTCAATAGGAACCATTCAAATAGCGTCCATCTGTTTTTAATGTAGCTAACGTCCGCAGCTTCATGTCATCTACACACTCATGGTGTTTGCAACATTGCAAAGTGATGGCGCTATGGAGCTATGTGCTATTTGAAAACATTTTAATCGGTTTAACATTAGATCATTAGCTCGGAATATACGCTAATTTGACTAGAAACAATGGAGACCGGAAATGCAAAGCATTCTTTCAGTTAAGAGTCTGACTTACTTCCGTGTTCAAGAAAAACGTCTATATGATTTGATTTTTACCACCTGCAAACTCACAAATAGCTCATAAAAGGCATATTACCTCCTCGTTGCTCCACATTTTCCCTTCGTGAAATCATGTCGCACAGTGTCACATCTTTGTCATTACTTCCTGTTTCTGGTTTGTTTTGAAGTATTTGGTCTTTGTCGCATTCATATCTCAGTTAAACCGCACCAGAGTTCGTTTGAAAGCAGACCGAAACCTTTTTAGCAGTCTCGGTCTGCTTGTTTGGTGCACACCAGGGTTCAGATGGCAGCGTTCACACTTACTCAAATGAACCGCACTAACAGAGCAATCACACTAGAGTTTGTTTTAATCGAACCATGACAAGTGAGAACACACCCTCAGTTGCACTGCTGTCTATGCAGGGTACGAAAGCTCTCGGGTTTCATCAAAATATCTTAATTTGTATACTGAAGATGAACGAAGGTCGAGTTCATTTTTGGGTGAACTATCTCTTTAAGATTTGAAAGAAGCTTTGAAGAAGTTAAAAACAAGAGCGTTACCTGATGAATCTCCTGCCAGCCGTTCTCGTCCATGCAGCCCACCTGAGCATGATCATGCAGCAGGAGCTCGCAGCAGTACGGGTCACCCCCCACCATAGAGCTGTGATACAGAGGAGTCAGGCCACGACTGTCCTTGTAATCCGGAGAGGCGCCCAGATCCAGCAGCGTCTGCACACACAATGTTCACATCTCTCAATTATGCCAAACAAATAGCCTGCCTCTTTTGTCCAAAACCCTGCTGATGCTGAGGAAAGTGACCACACAAAACTGACAGGCAGAGAGTGTTTCAAAGTCCAGTCAGATTCTTTTTTGCTTTTTACAGAGCCTCAGGCTGTCACCGAGACTATCTGTCAAGCATTAGGACATTCTGCATGCTATTCCATAAAAAATTGCATATGGCATATCTTTACGTGTTTTGCTTAAGGGCATGGTGGTTAAAGTTCAAGGATCGCCCGTTGTGGGGATTGAACCCACAACCTTACCAGTCGAGTAAGACTATCTGCATCAAGTCTGGCGCACTTTGCAGCTTATCCTTGCAGATTTTCTGTTAGCTCCTACCAGTTCTGTAATGCAATATACATTAGGCGATCAGTGAATGGACTGTGGGTGTGCTATCTCACAGCCAAGCCGATTTATTAGCCGTGACAAGTCATTCAAGACTCATTTTATATTATATAGTTCATATTCAAAGGATGTAATGAATAAAAGGAGCAATGTGGAAAAGGGTGAAGTTTGGCATTAAGCTAAACAGCATCTGCGCGTCAGACATAAATATGGAGAAAAGACAGTCCTGGAGGAAAATAATGATGGTTGACAAATTGACCTAAACAGTTGGGATATGGGAGACTGGGGCTATTTGTCACAAGTTTTACTTTCCTGAATATATCTCTCACACACACACACACACACACACACATACACACATTATATATATATATCTATATAAATGTACTGTATCTATATATTATATATTCATGCAGTGTTATTTTATGTGTATATGGGTCAAAGACATTAAGACACATCAAAAGAAATTTACAAAAGTGATTTTATGTCCATAGAAAGCACATTAAATGTAAGTAACGTGTCTATTTTTAAGATTTCAAATAAGTTTCTGGAGAATAAAATGTCATTCAATGTAACACAATACTTATGTAAAAATTCAAACAACATGCTTATTCTGACTTGTAAATATTGAAATATATAAAAGATTGAGGAAGCATATTACATTTTATTGTGTTTTAAATGAGTAAAACATTCATACTGGCAAATGGACAAAACCTAGGATAGTGGCAAATTTTAAAAATGTAGAAATTACAACTAATTAGTATTTGGGGGGGAAGCAATTAGTCTTTTTATATGTCATAAATTGATTTTTGTTTTAAATATGCCTGGCAAGATTGTAACATTGTATGACATTTAATATGTGTCTTCTGTAAATTAGGGGAAAAAATGTATGAGATTTATTTTTTGCTCAGAAAAACAAAAATGATTAAATTAAACAGAAAATGTTTTAATATTTTTTTATACACACACACACACACACACACACACACACACACACACACACACACACACACTATAAGTCAAAAGTTTTTGGACAGTAAGATTTTGCTTTTTAAATCAGTCTCTTCTGCTCACTAAGCCTGCATTTATTTAATCAAAAGTACAGTACAATTGAAATATTTTTACTATTTAAAATAATTGTTTTCTATTTAAATATATTTTATAATGTAATTTATTCCTGTGACTTCAAAGCAGATTTTTTTCAGTTAAAAAACATTATAAAAAACATTTTTTTATTATTATTATTATTAATATGTTGAAAACAGCCGAGTAGAATTATTTTAGGTTTCTTTGATAAATGGAAAATTCAGAAGAATAGCATTTATCTGAAATAGAAATCTTTTGTAACATTTTAAATGTCTTTAAATGGCGTACCTTTTGATCAATTTAAAGAATCCTTGTTAAATAAATCATACTGACAAGTTTTTGAATAGGTTATAGGGTATAGTGTATAATGTTACAAAAGCTTTTTATTTTAGATAAACAATCTCATTAACAATTTCAATTTACTTAACTGTTTTAAATATTGATAATAATAATAATAATAATAATAATAATAAAAAATGTTTTTTTTAGACATTTACATTTATTAATTTAGCAGACGCTTTTATCCAAAGCGACTTACAATTGGCAGCGACTTACAATTTAGCAGCAGAATGATTTCTGAAGAATGGAGTAATGATGCTGAAAATGTAGCTTTGATCACATGAATAAATTACATTTTAACATATATTCAAATAGAAAGCAGTTATTTCAAATAGTGAAAATATTTCACAATATTACTTTTGCTGTATTTTGGATCAAATAAATGCAGGCTCGGTGAGCAGAAGAGACCTTTAAATAAAATGTAAAAATCCTACTGTCCAAAAACTTTTGCCTGCTAGTATAAATAGTTTTTTTACTTGAATTGGCCAACAAATATTGTTAATAATAAATTGCACTGAATTTATAACTTGTAAAATGGGATAAAAAAAATAGGAGTTTGAATGAGGTTTTTCGAAAACACCATATAAACCAAAATATAAACATGATTTATTTGAAAGGTTGCAGTTACTGAGTAACAAACTACCCTGGTAGCCTCTCTCCATCCTTAGTGTTGTGATCAATATGCCATTGACATTGAAATATAAAAACAACACTGATATGCCTCTTTCAGCTGAACTCCAGATGACACATGGGTTGTGTACGAGTCCTGCGCTCCAGCAAAAGATCTGCTCTGATCATTATAAAACACAGCAAGCTTTTATACAGCCCGGTGTCAATGAACGCTTTTCATCTTTGTGCCACTCTATGACTCATGTCTGGACAGACACACGCACCTCTGATGTCTCTTTCAAGTATGTATGAAAACCCCATGTTCCCTCCCATTGTCGGAAGGACGAGCATGTGTGCGTTACTCACAATAAGTGCCGTGTGGTTCTTGGTGCGGACTGCTTTGTGAAGAGCAGTTACGCCATCTCTGGTCCTGAAATCCAGGTGAGCTCCTCCATTCTTCAGAACCTTTATGACTTCTGCACAACCTTCCAACTGCGACGCCATCGTCAATGGACATTCTGCGCACAAAGAAACAACTGTTGACATTTTTGGTGCATTTCGGATCTGTTTTATAGGAATGCTTTAAAGGAGTAGTTCACTTTCAGAACAAAAATGTACAGATAATGTACTCACCCCCTTGTCATCCAAGATCTTCATGTCTTTTTTTTCTTCAGTCGTAAAGAAATTATATTTTTTGATGAAAACATTTCAGGATTTCTCTCCATATAATGGACTTCTATGGTGAGTTTGAACTTCTAAAACGCAGCTTTAAAGGGCTCTAAATGATCGCAGCCGAGGAAAGAAGGGTCTTACCTAGCAAACGATCACTTATTTTCCAAAAAAAGTACAATTTGTATACTTTTTAAGCTCTGTGTGTACTCTGTGTATTCCAGTTCATGACAGTTAAGCTATGTCGAAAAACTCCAACTTTAAAACTGTCCTGCATCACTGTTTTACCTTTTTTTTGAAAAGGGTGTTTGATCTTCATTACACAAAACACTGGGTCGGTACTTCTGCAGCGAAGTAGGGCAATTTTGAAGTTGGAGGAGAAAATGAGATGGAGGTTTTTCGACATACCCTAACTGTCATGAACTGGAATACACAGAGTTCACGCAGAGCTAGGCAAGACGAGCGTTTGAGGTTAAAAAGTATTTAAATTGCACATGTTTTCAGAAAATAACCGATGGTTTCACTAGATAAGACCCTTCTTCCTCGGCTGGGATCATTTAGACCCTTTGAAGCTGCATTTAAATTGCATTTTGGAAGTTCAAACTCGGGGGCACCATAGAAGTCCATTATATGGAGAGAAATCCTGAAATGTTTTCCTCAAAAAACGCAATTTCTTTACGAGTGAATAAAAAAACGTTAACATCTTGAATGACAAGGAGGTGAGTACGTTATCTGTAAATTTTTAAACTACTCCTTTAACAAAAACAGGTTTTGAACTTGGAACACAATAGGAGACGCTTTTCTGTTCCACGAAAGAAATAAAGTCACAGCTTTGAAACAATGAGACATATTTGGGTGAACTGTCTTTTTAAATGTATCGTGTTTTGATTACATCTTTCTCGTTCTTTCTTTCAGAGGTCAAGGACACATGGATTGTGATCAGATTGTTTAGCTTCTGTCTCCAGACAGCTTAACACCGACTGTGAGATGCTGCACAACCTGGAGGTCGCGGCTGCTCTATCTGTAACAATTACATGTGTGTATACAAACACAAACTCTTCAATTCCTGTCCGTCACCGTGGCCAGAGGTCAGTTCTAACCAGTTCCAAACAAACGCATGAATAAATCTGAATATGTATGAGGGAATTTGCATAGAAGGTGATCTTATCTTCCCAGCATGCATTGGAGAGGTCAGACGTGATTGCACTATAGTCATTCAAGCAGAACAATCTGTCTCTTTCTTTCACTATAATTGAAATCTGAAATGAGATTTAAGTTCTCAGTGTTTAAGTACTGAATGAGACCAAAAAGATTGCCAGGTGACATTTGGTGCTCAAATTTCTGTCAAAGTTAGTGACTGAAAATGATTCCTGAATGAATTTAAATTGGGAATCTGAAACTATTTTTTATTTACACTACCAGTCAAAAGTCTCTTCTGCTTACCAAGCCTGTATTTATTTAATCCAAAGTACAGCAAAAACAGTAAAATTGTAAAATATTTTTACTATTTAAATAAATGGTTTTCTATTTGAATATATTAAAAAAAAATTAAGTTATTTCTGTGATCAAAGCTAAATTTTCAGCACCATCACTCCAGTCTTCAGTGTCACATGATGCTTCAGAAATCATTCTAATATGCTGATTTGCTGATCAGCATTTAAAATTTAAAAGCTTGAAGTCAGTGTAATTTTTATTTTTATTTAATGCCTCTATTGATCCTTCAGAAATCATTCTTAAATGCTGACTTGCTGTTCAAGAAACATTTATTATTATTATTATTATTATTATTATTATTATTAATATTTAAAAGAATGGAGTACATTTTTCAGGATTCTTTCATGAATAGAAAGTTCCAAAGATCAGGATCTGATATAAAATTAAAATAAAATAAAATAACTTAAATGGTGAAGTATGTTAATTCACTTTTGGTCACAACTGAAATAATAATAAAATAAAAAAAAAAAATACAAAGTATGTTAATTTAATTTTGGACAACTGAAATAAAATAAAATAAAATTAAAACTAAAATGAAAATTAAGTAAATGTGTATACTGTACCCTGTAAAATTTTTGAATCAGTTGTTATTTTTATTTTCAATTTTTATGTTTGTTTTTATTAGAGTTTTTAAGTTTTTATTTTATTTTGTTTTGTTACAGGAAGAATATTGATTAAAGTAAGTAAATTTGTACACTGTACATATTTTAAATCTTTTTTTTATTTATTTAAATAATTTAGTTTTTAGTTTTATGTTAATTTAATTTTGGACAACTGAAATAAAATAAAATAAAATAAAAACTAAAATGAAAATTAAGTAAATGTGTATACTGTACCCTGTAAAATTTTTGAATCAGTTGTTATTTTTATTTTCAATTTTTATTTTTGTTTTTATTAGAGTTTTTAAGTTTTTATTCTATTTTATTTTGTTACAGGAAGAATATTGATTAAAGTAAGTAAATTTGTACACTGTACATATTTTAAATCTTTTTTTTATTTTAATTTAAATAATTTAGTTTTTAGTTTTATGTTAATTTAATTTTGGACAACTGAAATAAAATAAAATAAAATAAAATAAAATAAAATAAAATAAAATAATTGACAAAGTATGTTAATTCACTTTTGGTCACATCTAAAAAAAACAATAAATAAATAACTTATATACATATAAAAATAAAAAGCTTTTGTAACATTTTACACTATACCATTCAAAAGCTTGGAGTGAGTATACTTTTTTGTGAAATTAATACAAATCAATACATTTATTTAGCAAGGATGCTTTCGATTGATCAAAAGTGATGATAAAGACATGTATAATGTTACAAAAGATTTCTATTTCAAATAAATGCTTTTCTTCTGAACTTTCTTTTCATCAAATAAAGTAGAAAAAATTCTACTCGGCTGTTTTAGTTTAACTTTTAATTCTAAATGTTTTTGAGCATCAAATCAGAATATGAAGGATCATATGACACTGAAGAGTTATGCTACTAAAAACTCAGCTTTGAAATCACAGGTAGAAATTACATTTTAAAATATATTCAAATAGAAAACAGCTATTTTAAATAGTAAAAATATTTCAGATTTTTTTAGTTTTTTGCTGTACTTCGATCCAAAAAATGCAGGCTTGGTGAGCAGAAGAGACTTCTTTAAAAACATTAAAAATCTTACTGTCCAAAAACTTTTCACTGGTTTTATTTTAAATGCCTGCCATGATGGTAAAGGAAGCAGTGTTGATGTAAAAAAAAATTCTAAAACAGCAAATCATAATTATAAAATTAATTGAAACCAATCTTTTTAACAGTTAAAAAGGACCACAACGACCATCAAACTGAACAACCACACAAATTCGGTTCAAATGGATATCCACTGTTACCGTACAGTATGCATGAGTGCTTCAGTTCAAATTCAGCTGCTGTTGACTGACCCAGAGCCAAGAGATAAACGCTGAGAGATCGGGTCATGGCACCAATTTAACAGTACTGAGCAAAGTCAACATGTACGCTCAGATGCTCACACACACAGAATTGGGTATTTGGAAGGTGTTAGTGAATTTTTTGTGGAAAAGGTGGTGTCGCTTACCTCCGGTCTCTGGGTCGTGGTAGTTTGGGTCGAGCCCTTTCTCCAGAAACTTTGATACCTTCTCAACGTTCCTTTGCTGAACATATTCCATAAACTTCTTCAAGTTAGCCTGAGGGAATGAGGGGGGGAAAAACGAGAGAAAGAGAGAGGGAGAGAGATGTGAGGCAAGTTGAATAATGCAAAAGAAGGATAAAAGCAAAAACAGGCAAGTTTTCCCAAGCGGAAGAAACAGAGATGGAATAAAGCTCCACAGTATGCCACAGAAAGGACTTAATTTCAGCTTTTCGGAGATACACAGACGAAAGCCGTAATAAATACATTAGAAAATCTGTTGATGCTGCAATCTTGATCCACAATTCATCGTTTAATATTATATAACGTATTATTTCAAAATGCACTGAACAACATCTTCACAAGACGGAGACTACTTTGAAAAGAAAATCAAATGGTATACAGCTGGTTTCACCCTAAAAACATAATGCTCTTCACTTCATTTGTCATGTAAGAATGAAAAAATGTGTGTATATATACACACACATGTATATATGTTGGGGTGCAAACAACACTGAACTCCATTGACGTTTACTGGACTGTCGTAAATGTGGTTGCGAGTTACTGCCGAAATACAAAAAACAAAAAGTCACGTGACAGGAAGCAGTTTTTTCACGTGACTGGCTGATAACTCTGTCAATACAACAATACCTGCCGACAATGTTCACATCCGTTCCACAAATCAGGACTGAATGGCTCATAATAGTGGAAATAGATAGACTAAACAGGATAAACAAATCAGACAAATTTCTACTTCTATAATATTTATGCAATGTAACGCTTAAAAACGTATCATTATAAAACGGTTACGATTTCAACGTGGCTTTAATAAATAGTATGTTAAATTAAAATGTTAATTTAAAGTATGTTGATTCACTTTTGGTCACACCTGAAATAAAATAAAAATGAAATAAAATAAAATAAACTTAAATGGCAAAGTATGTTAATTCACTTTTGGTTACAACTGAAATCAAATAAAATAACTTAAATGACAAAGCATGTTAATTTACTTTTGGTCACAACTGAAAAAAATGAATAAAATAAAACAAGTTAAATTAAATTAAATTAAATAATGACAAAGTGTGTTAATTCACTTTTGGTCACCACTAAAATAAAATAAAATAAAAATACATTTTTAAAAATTAAATGACAAAGTATGTTAATTTACTTTTGGTCACAACTGAAAAAAATAAATAAAATAAAATAAATTAAATTAAATTAAATTAAATAATGAGAAAGTGTGTTAATTCACTTTTGGTCACCACTAAAATAAAATAAAAATTCATTTAAAAAAATTTAATGACGAAGTATGTTAATTTACTTTTGGTCACAACTGAAATAAAATAAAATAAAAATACATTTTAAAAATTAAATGATGAATTATGTTAATTTACTTTTGGTCACAACTGAAATAAAAAATAAAATAAAATAAAATAAGTTAAATTAAATTAAATAATGACAAAGTGTGTAATTCACTTTTGGTCATCACTAAAATAAAATAAAATAAAAATACATTTTAAAAAATTAAATGATGAAGTATGTTAACTTACTTTTGGTCACAACTGAAATAAAAAATAAAATAAAATAAAATAAAATAAATGACGAAGTATGTTAATTCACTTTTAGTCACATCTAAAATAAAATAAAAAAATAATTGAAATAAAGAACTAAAATAATAATTTCTTTATAATTATTTCTGAGATTTACTAGCAATTTCTGAGGTTTCACTATCATTTTTTGTGTATTGATAATAATAGTAAATAACAGTTATTAGTAACAACAAAAACACTGGATTACTACAGTAATACAATGTAACAAATAAAATGTATTGACTTTATTTACTGATAATAGTAAGCTAATTTAAACAAACAAAAAATATTATAGCATAAATGATTGGTTTTGTATTCATAATGTAATGTAAATGATTTTCCATTATAAAACATGTAAATATTAAAGTCAGCTGAAACTTATTTTTCTTAAACTAAAAAATGCAAAGACAAAGACTTTGCCTCTTCCTTTCAGACGTCCAGCATTCACCATTGAGCGCAACATATAATATGACATTAGTGTAGCTCTATCTTCTCATCTCTGGTCTTGCAGCCTGTTACATAAAACCCTCAGAAGATCGAGACTGGCCAAACACACACACACACACACACACACACACACACACACACACACACACACACACACACTCTCACACGTGCACACACACACACACACACACACACACACACACACACACACACACACACACGCTCCCTCACACCTGTCCCCTGCCAAAATCAAGTAAAAGGCGTGGGTTTCATACCATGTGTGGCGTTAGCTGATCTCCTGCGTCTTCATCTACTCTGATATGCTTCAAGTCATCACACCGCCCTGATTCCACCCCAGCACACTACCATCTGAACATCTCCGTCTCTCTCACACACACACACACACACTCACACATGCTCTCTGCAGCTCCGCCTTTCCATGCGGTGAATATTAGAAACTCACTCTCTCTGTCCTCTCTCGCTCTCGGCCACTCAGGCTGTTGTTATGGAGATGGGATACAAAAGAATTGTTGGCAAAGCGAGAGAGGCAGAGAGAGATAGAGAGAGATTAGTTGTGTGCTTGTGTGCGAGTCGAGCGTAAAACCTCTAGTGGTTATTTGATGCGCGTAATCTCATTGGACGGTGGAAAACCAAACAGTTTTCTGCTATGAGAAGAACAAATCATAATATAATATTACAGCTCTCGGTTTCTCTCTCTCTGTCTTTCTTTTTTTTTCTCCTCACATACTGAATAATATTTCCACAGATTTTCAGCTAGGGTACAAATACTGCCTCGCTTGCGCTAAAACCTGACTCAATTACGTTAGCTGGATGGCTCATATCCTAACCGTGATTGAACAATATTATGAATAATAAAAGTTACAAGTCTGTCAATCCAAGGTTGTTTCTTATTTTCACATCCACAGTCATTTAAAAGTTTGAAGCCAGTGATATGTTTTTTTGGAAAAAAAAAAACAAGGAAGCATTGAATTGATCAAAAGTGACAGTAAAGACATTTATAATGTTGCAAAAGATCTTTATTTTAAATAAATGCTGTTCTTCTGAACTTTCAATTCATAGATTGCTGAAAAAAGTTACTGCTGTCTTCACAATGGTTTTTACGCGTTGATAATAAAGTGTTTCTTGAGCAGCAAATCAGCATATTACAATGATTTCTGAAGAATCATGTGACACTGAAGACTGGAGTAATGATGCTGAAAATTCAGCTTTGCATCACAGGAATAAATTCCATTTTAAAATAGAGTAAAATAGAAAACAGTTATTTTAAATTGTAATAATATTTCTCAATATTCTGCACTCTAGTATAATATTTATAGTGCCTGAGTAATGTTTGCAGGGTTTGTACAGATACATTCCAGGACTCAAAGGATTTTTAAATCACTACTTTTTTTAATTTTCAAGGACTACAATCAGAGATGTTGCTTATTAAACAATGTCTTATCTTTCAAATTCTAAAAAAATATATAAATAGATAAATCAGGATTTGAACAAATACTTTAAAATGAAATTCCAGGACTTTCGAGGACTTTTCAAGCACTACTTTTTGATTTTTCAAGGACTTCAATCAGAGATCTCACTTTCACTGTCTTCCATTTCAAATTCTAAAAAAAGAGAAATGGCAAAAATAAAGCTCATTCAAAGTGTTACTACAAAGTATACTACACTTTTAATATAGTAAAACCACTGTTATTTTTCTCAAGGGATTTGCATTTGTGTATACTTTCTTTTTTATGACCGTTACTACTGTTTAAGAAAAAAAAATCTGAAAAAAAATTTGCGAAATCGTTCTGAAATCCTGATCTGAAACAAATGACAAACAAACTCACAAAATGATTCATGAACCAGTTCTGAAGTTCCGATCTAAATCAAATGATTCACGAACCCTGAATCTGAATCAAATGATTCACGATCCGCAATCCGATTGAAATGCTTCGAAACAGTGAATCATTTTGTGACAGCGAACAGTGAATCATTACAAGCATTACAATTATTTAAAGGAGAAACTTTTCGAAATTTGAAAATTAATGTTTCTTTTAATTTGATCTGGTTTTTGCTAGTGAATCACTTGAAATGAATGATCGAAATTACAATTTTGAATCAATCAGAGTGGTTCCAGCTAGAGACCTGTGCGGGGGATTTTTCCGTCCCGCTCCTGCAAGATTCTGTCCCATGCCCATTCACTCCTGCAGAAATATATATCTCATCCCATGTCCGCTCGCAAACTCGCAACATTCATGTTTTGTCCCTCTCCCGCCCGCATAAAAGTAACCTATATATAAAAATAAAAACATTCGGTACATCGATTGAATTTACATGAAACAGTTCTGTAACATCTTGTAAGTTCCACAAGATCTCAGCATAAATGCTCCAGATAAAATATTTGTTATTTAGGCTATAGCATCAACATTCACAAACCACTCTTATTCTTAACAGAAAAGCAAGAATGAGCTGCTGCGTGCATCCATGGCAGAATGCAAGCAAACAAAGCTCCTTTAAAGCTGACATCTCAGTTCATACGTGGTCTCATAAAGCTCTTATAACACAATGAATATAATGCACAATGAATCTTTCACAATGTCTACACTTTGTGTGTTGTAATTCATAAGCACACAATATTCAGCACTGTGCAAGAACTTTTAAGCAGTGAGTGGATTCTAACTTAGACACCTCTGATTGGCCGATGCATTCCAGAAATCAACAGATGGCTACATTGCTCACGCTATGTAAATCGAAACTGCCTATTCTTGCGCTTGCTAATCATATTTATGTTATACCAGTGCTTCTTGCTGCTTTTGTGGAATAGATGAATACATTTTTTTGTTTTTAGATATTTTATGTCTAGATATTTAAATTTTGCGGGAGTCCCGCAAATCATTTTATTTTCCCGCATCCCGCACTCACACTTGCACTTGTCCATCAAGGTCTCTAGTTCCAGCATAAATGACTCACTCAATTGATTCGGTTCATCCGTTTCTCTGAATAAGCTAAACAAGTATGATGTTTTTTGAATTGTTGAATTTTGCGTGAAAAGACTGAAACAATAAACACTTATTTCATAGCTACATTATCTAAATAATGCAAGGGTTTTCCATGCAGGCCTTAAATTTCACACATTTTAATTCAAGTACTTTAAGCACTTTATGACCTATGGCATTTGCGGTTAAAAAGTATATAAATGTTTATTAAATGCTTAGAAAATGACTAATTGTTTGCTAGATAAGACCCTTATTCCTCGGCTGGGATCATGTAGACTAGGGGTGTAAATCGGAGCCTTCAAGACGATTCGATACGATACCGATTTCTTAAGCCAACGATTCGATTATTTTCGATTCTTCAGAATTCCCTGTGATACGATGCGATTCGATTCAATACTAGATATTTTTACATGATATCTATTAAGTTTCAAATAAATCAACAAAAATAGTAAATAATTTGCCTTTTATTGAGAATACAGAAACAGTATTCTATTCACATAATGTGTATGTTACACTAAAGCAGTTGTGCTCAATGCACTGCAAATAGAACAGCAAATATAAGTTACTGCATCTACAAAGTGCAATCAGATAAATTGTAATAATAAAAAAAAAAAAAAGGCTAATGCTTATAGTGCAGGTCTACTATGGCCAATTAGCCTATTCACTGTTTTAAAAAGATTCATTTATACAAAATTGGTTACATTTTGAAAATACAATTTGCATCTTATTAAGACGTAATGGTCACACATCCTTTGCAGTAGATGAACTGCAAATAGAATACTACTCCACAAAATCAGTTCAAAATCATCGCTCTTGAAAGTCAGACAACAACGTGAGGTGTGTGAACATGAACAACATCATAGATGGACTGTGAAACGAAAGTAACGCGTGTGAAGTAGAAGACAATAATGAGGTTAGCGCCACCTGCAGCTTAGGAGTAGGTAGTACGCTTACGTCGGAGCCATAGACAGTAAAAGAAAGGTCGGAACGGATTCTAAAGATAGACAAGTGAACAAACAGGCGGCAAAATAAACACATTAATCGATACTCTTGTGGACGAATCGATGCATTGAATCGGCGGCTGCATAATCGATGCATCGATACGAATCGATTAATATTTACACCCCTAATGTAGACCCCTTTAAAGCTGAACTGAAACTGCAATTTGGACCTTCAACCCATTGATCTCCATTGAAGTCCACTACATGGAGAAAAATCCTTGAATATTTTCCTCAAAAACCTTAATTTTTTCTTTCAAAGAAAGAAAGACATGAACATCTTGGATGACATGCGGGTGAAATTATCAGGACATTTTTACTCTGGAAGTGAACTAATTCTTTAACAACTACCTAACTATTAATACATGGAAATTAAGCAAATTAAGGCAACATTTGTAGCTAATCATTAGTTAACAGTGAGAATTGATCCCCAAACTAAAATGCGACTGAAAATAAATCACTTACTAATCTTTTCTGTGTAAAGCTGCCTTGACAAAATTATGCCTAAAAGCTCAAATATATACAAATACTAAATACAGTACATACTTAGTTGTTTTAACAGAAGAAGCAGAATTATTATTTGTTGTAAATGCTGTTGATTGGGCTTAAAATTCACACGGCAGAGTACAGTGTGTGTAGTGTGTGTTTACATAATTTGGGACACAACTATTGAACTTGTGGCGGGTGATGCAACTCTGCATCATGTACCAATTTCAGTTTCCTCTTTCTCTACAATTATATTAATAACATAATTAAGTGTAACTCATTGAGGCCATATGTTAAAGTTTTTATTTTTAGTTATATTTATGAAATGATATATTGATACATGGAGTCAAACAGTTGTTTCTGGAGAGCTCTTGGCCAGCCTGAAACAGATGTGACATATATGGGCCATCTTCTGCTCTGAGCCTAAAACAAACACACACACCTTCACAGCCGCTCTGTTGCATCGACGAAGCAACTCCCGGTTATGCAAATGAATATTGTCGAATGTAACACAATGAAATGATGAAATACATCAGACTGGAATCTGTAATACAACAGCAGCCCTCGAGAAAAGCGCACATTTTTATAAGCAACAAGACGCAAAACTGCAAAATCAATAAACGCCTCAAGAATGCAAAATGAACCTATTGCTTAACATTTCAGGAGAATTACAGCACTAGCAAACATCGGTGTGATCGCAGCTGCAGTTGAAACGGCAAAGTGGGCATCATTTAATTCTCAAGTGCTCTTTTTTATTGCCTAAATCGACATTATTGTCTCTGAAAACAATAAGCTTAGTTGTTCTGAATCAATTTTGCCACTGCAACAAGAACACAATTAACTGTATTAGTTTAATGAAACCAACTACATAATCTACAATCCAACTACATTTGATCAAAAACCAACAAAAATAAGATCATGTAAGAACATAAATGTAATGCAATGCAATGCTTATGGATGTATCTGCAGGTACTGAACCAGACTGGTTCTGACACTGGATCTTTTAGTCCGGATGGAAGCTCAGAGATGATCTCCAGATGTGAGGATCACCATCCAAGCCATGGCATCATTTCAAAACTGGGATTTCACCCATTCAGGCTTTACAATGCCAGGCCGCATGCTGGCATTCAGAGCATGTGCATACGGCACCGTCCCTTAGGCATGAGCAGATGAACTCAGAGTTCAGATCTGAGGAGAATGCAGGACTGTGACTAATATGAGAGAGACTGGTGTTGACAGCCATGAGGGCTTTTCTACTACTGCTTCAACCAGTGCTGAAGAGAGACAAAACAACAGCAATAAGATATTCATATATGTGACCCTGGACCACAAAACCAGTCTTAAGCATCTTGAGTATATTTGTAGAAATAGCCAAAAACACATTGTATGCTCCATGAAAACATTTTGTAAATTTCCTACTGTAAATATATCAATTTTTAATTTTTGATCAGTAATATGCATTGATAACAACTTCATATGGACAACTTTAAAGGTGATTTTCCTCAATATATATATATTTTTTTGCACCCTCAGATAACAAATGAAGTTCTTAGCAATGCATATTACTAATAAAATATCTTCATGCAACACTGGCATAAAAGAAAAAATTATAATTTTGACCCATACAATGTATTTTTGCCTATTGCTATAAATGCTACTTAAGAAACTAACTGTAATGAGCCTACAATATACAGCATTTACATGTCAGGACACATCACTGTCAACACACATGCAAATAACATGATGAGATGACTAACGTCTATGATATGCACCGTGCTTCTGATACCGGTATAATTATACTAAACAGATGAGTAAGTAGACACAGAATGCAGTCTTCACCCTGTGAAAAGTAAACATCAACAATACAAGAGTCTCATTTCACAATTCAAGGATTTTGTACATTAACACAAGGAAGAGAAATTCGATTGTTTATCCGTAATGTGAATGTAATTGTATGTCGTAAAACAACTGCAAATAGAACAATGTAGAGAACTTCGGTTTAACCCGTTCATCTTCAGGGGAGCCATTAGTCAAGAAATCTGACAGAAAGATGTCGATGCCAAAAACGAAGGGACAAAACAGCAGCAGATATTAAATGAAGGGTAATTAAATCTCATTGGCTTCCAAGAGACGATTTGAACATCTGGAGCTTCCAGAGGCACGCCAAATGTTTGCCACTGAAGATAGTGGAAGCCACACTTGTGTAGAAATACATTAATTTTTTTTTACCTGACCACAGAAATAGACTAAGGGGATTCGAATGGCAATTTGCATAAAAACAACAATTAAAGGTGACATATTATGAAAATCTGACTTTTTCCATGTTTAAGAGCTATAATCGGGTCCCCGGTGCATCTACCAACCCAGAAAACGTGAAAAAGGACAACCCAGTAAGCCTTTCTCTGCAAGCATGTAAAAAAAACCAAGCTGCTCAGATTCTCTTATTATAATAATACCGCCCCTTAATCTGCACGTTTCCACCCACATTGTTGTCATTTTACTAACATGGCAAAAGTTAGAGTACATCTGTCACGGATTGGCCAGGTTCTACTCCCTCACTCACTCAACGATCACAGTCACCTGATTACTAATCAGACGCACCTGAAACCAATCACCAGCACCACATATAAGCACACCACACACCTCACTCAGTGTCCGGGCTCGTTTTCACGAAGCGGACTCATTGTGTTTCTCTGTCGAGTTCACAAACCTCAAAGACATACTTACCTCGCTATTTACCTGTTGAAACTTACCTGTTGTCTCATCTATTCCAGTACGAAGTCTGTTCTCTGTTCCAGTCAGCTGTGGTCAGCCATAAGCCTGTTCGTCTATCACCAACGGTGTGTGTGTGTGTGTGTGTGGGTCGGAGTCCTCCTCCCGTCGTTCCTGGAAAGGAAAAGGATCTGTATTCAGTATTCATCTCTAGTCAACGAATATCATACTTGGACTGTTGATACTTACCCGGTTCTGCACGTCATCTTATCCACAACGCTCTGCTGATAATAAACATTGTTATATTGATCACTTACCTCTCTTGTTTGGTCTGCTTCCGTAACAGTTAGCCCGGACCAACACAGTATCAGCATGAGCAATCGGGACCCGTTTCAAGAGCTGGTGGATTCGCTCAGGAAGGTTTTGTTGGCTAGTCATGCCACCACTCCAACTTCAGCTCATCCCACCGCACCACCGGCACCCAGCACTTCTTCGGCTCCCGTGAACGTCCCTTCCAGTCCCATGGCCCGACCAGCGCCCTACTCTGGCGGGGCGGAGGAGTGCAGCGGATTCCTGTTACAATGTTCATTGATATTCACAATGCAACCTGCTCTCTATCCCACAGATTCTTCAAAAATAGCCTTCATCACGTCTCTGCTTACCGGACCAGCTCTCAAATGGGCGGACACGTTGTATCAACAGGCCGGGCCGGCAACCCATTCGATCCAGGCTTTCGTCGCTCATTTTAAAGAGGTTTTCGGACGTTCTGATGCAGAAGTATCCGCAGGAGAGCAATTGTATCATCTAAAGCAGGGAAGTATGACGACACAAGATTACTCCCTGCGTTTCCGCACTTTGGCCGCTGCCAGCGGATGGAATGAGCGATCGTTACTGACCACGTACCGGCTCGGCCTAGAACCCAATCTCCGGATGCAGTTAGCTGCTTTGGACGATTCCATGGGATTGGAGAAGTTCATTCAGCAGTCACTTCGTTGTTCAGATCGTCTAAAATCCTACCAAGACCAGTCCGCCACTACTGCACTCCTCCGACCAGTTACATCCGCCAGCCCTCCAGAACCAGAACCAATGATCCTGGAATCAGGAAAAATCTCTGCAGCTGAGCGACAGAGAAGGCTGACCCGGGGTCTTTGCATGTACTGTGGGGCTGCGGGACACGTGCGACTCAACTGTCCTCTGCGTCCTATACGATCTTTGGTGAGTGTAATACGTTCCGAATTGGATAACATGCATCCTCTGACTACCAATGTTCAGTTAACCACCCACACTTCCTGTGTTACAGTCGCAGCCCTCATCGACTCCGGGTCAGCGGGAAACTTCATCTCTAACACCCTCTGTCGCCAGCTCCAGCTACGCACCCAAGCCTCAACCACCATCTACCAGATTCAACCGATAACTAACCGGATCAGCTCACGGACCCGTATTCACCGGAAAAGTGAACCCATCATCCTACAGATTGGAGTTTTGCACCGTGAGGAGATTCAGTTTCTGGTTCTGGAGGGAGCTACTATGGACATCATCTTGGGGCGCCCGTGGCTGGTGAAGCATGATCCCATCCTCTCTTGGGGCACAGGAGAGGTGATAAAATGGGGAAAAGAATGTACCAACCAATGTTTCCCAGATCTTCCACGTTCTAGAGACAAGATACTACCTGTCAACGTCACCTCCGTCGAAAGTCCTGTTGAGAAGCAGTCAGTCCAGATTCCTGCCATTTACTCGTCGTTTCAAGACGTCTTCTGCCCCAAGAGAGCTTCCCAGCTACCTCCACATCGGCCATGGGACTGTGCCATTGACCTAGTTCCGGATGCTCCAATGCCCAGAGGTAAGATCTACCCGCTGTCGCTTCCGGAGACCAAGGCAATGGAGGAGTACATACAGGAGGCTCTCGATCAGGGTTACATCCGACCATCAACATCACCCGCAGCATCCAGTTTTTTCTTCGTGGCAAAGAAGGATGGAGGGCTGCGGCCATGCATCGATTACCGCATACTCAATCAAGGCACCATCAAGTTCCGGTATCCCCTTCCTCTCGTCCCTGCGGCCCTCGAACAACTACGCACTGCCAGGGTGTTTACGAAGTTGGACCTCCGCAGCGCGTACAACCTCGTGAGGATACGTGAGGGGGACGAGTGGAAGACTGCCTTCGTGACCCCTACTGGCCACTACGAGTATTTGGTCATGCCCTATGGTTTGGTCAACGCCCCCTCCGTATTTCAGAACTTCATTCACGAGGTACTCCGGGAGTTTCTGCACCACTTTGTCGTTGTCTACATAGACGATATCCTGATTTACTCCCGGAGTGAGGCCGAACATCGCCTCCACGTTGCGGAGGTCCTTCAAAGATTACGGGATCATCACCTGTATCTCAAGGCGGAAAAATGTTCATTTCACCTACCAGCAGTACACTTCCTTGGATACGTCATCGACCAGAAGGGGGTCCGTATGGACGAGAGGAAGGTATCTGCAGTTGTATCCTGGCCAGAACCCACCACTATCAAAGAGCTTCAACGATTCTTAGGTTTCGCCAATTTCTACCGCCGGTTTATCAAGAACTACAGCATCATCACTGCTCCACTTACCAGTCTACTCAAAGGAAAACCACGAACCCTACTCTGGAACCCTGACTCGGCCGCAGCCTTCCATAACCTCAAGGAAGCATTTACACAGGCACCTCTTCTAACCCATCCTGACCCTGATCTCCCTTTCGTGGTAGAGGTGGACGCATCTACTACCGGCGTGGGAGGGATTCTGTCACAACATCACGGTACTCCTCCATTGCTTCATCCCTGTGCCTACTATTCCCGGAAGCTCAGCCCTGCGGAGAGGAACTATGACATCGGCAACCGCGAGCTCCTTGCCATCAAGCTCGCTCTGGAGGAGTGGCGACATTGGCTAGAGGGATCCAACCACACGTTCCAGGTGATAACAGATCACAAGAACCTACAGTACCTCCGAGACGCCAAACGGCTCTGTCCCCGTCAGGCAAGATGGTCCCTGTTCTTTTCCCGATTCAACTTCACCATAACCTACCGGCCAGGATCCAAGAATACCCGAGCTGATGCTCTGTCTCGCATCCATGATTCTCACGACTTGCCTGACACACCCACGATCATAATCCCCGAAAACATCATCGTTCAACCTATTGAATGGACCAACCCGCCAGCTGTCGCCACTCCGGAACCCAGATCTCCGCCGGGCTGTCCACCTGGTCGCAGATTCATCCCTAGGACCCAGCGGGTAGATCTAATCCATTCTACACATACCTCTCTGGGCACTGGACATCCAGGGGCCAACAACACTCTCTCGCTGCTGACGGACCGCTTCTGGTGGCCGCACATGGCAAGGGATGTGAGGAGGTATGTCCAGGGATGTAAGGAGTGTGCAATGTCCAAGAGTCCACGTCATCTGCCTGCTGGGAAACTCCATCCCTTGCCTGTGCCGAACCGCCCCTGGTCACACCTGGGAGTTGACTTCATGACAGATCTCCCCTCATCTGACGGTAACACCTGCATCTTTGTTATAGTTGATCGATTTTCAAAATTCT
Organism: Garra rufa; assembly: GCF_049309525.1. Lineage (NCBI taxonomy): Eukaryota > Metazoa > Chordata > Actinopteri > Cypriniformes > Cyprinidae > Garra > Garra rufa. The sequence goes on along the minus strand of NC_133371.1, from coordinate 40,345,916 downwards.
GCCGTCTGATACCTCTGAAAGGTCTTCCCACAGCCCTAGAGTCTGCCGAACTGCTCTTCAACAAAGTCTTTAGGTACTATGGCATTCCGGAAGACATCGTCTCAGACAGGGGTCCACAGTTTATTTCACGGGTGTGGAAGTCTTTTCTCAAACTCCTAGGTGTGACCGTTAGCCTCTCCTCTGGATACCACCCTGAGACCAACGGGCAGACGGAGAGGAAAATCCAGGAGGTGGGGCGGTTCCTCCGGACATTCTGTCATGGTCACCAGGACTCCTGGAACCAGTTCCTGGGTTGGGCAGAATACGCCCAAAATTCACTGCGGCAACCCACCACAGGACTCACGCCATTCCAGTGTGTGCTCGGCTTCCAACCACCTCTCTTCCCCTGGAATGGCGAACCATCACAGGTGCCCGCAGTGGATTACTGGTTCCGGGAGAGCGAGAGAGTCTGGGACGAGGCTCACCATCATCTTCAAAGGGCAGTGCGCAGAACCAAGTCCACTGCGGATAAGAAGAGGATTCCTGGTCCCACATACACTCCTGGGCAGAAAGTCTGGCTCTCCACAAGAGACATCCGTCTGCGCCTGCCCTCGAAGAAATTGAGTCCCAGGTTTGTTGGCCCCTTCACCATCGTGGAACAGGTCAACCCCGTCACCTACAGACTCCAACTACCACCACAGTACCGTATCCACCCCACATTTCACGTCTCTTTACTGAAACCCTTTCACCCACCTGTGATTCCCTCCACAGAACCTGGTCAGGAAGAGGAACCCCCTCCCCCCTTGGTGCTGGAAGAGGGATCCATCTACTCGGTCCGAGAAATCCTTCTGTCCCGACGTCGTGGTGGTAGTCTTGAGTATCTCGTCGACTGGGAAGGCTACGGACCAGAGGAGAGGTCGTGGGTACCCAGAGTTGACATTCTAGATCCAGCCCTCATGGAGGAATTCCATCGTAACCATCCTGAATGTCCAGCCCCTCGAGGACGAGGTAGACCACCACGACGTCGGAGGCCTCGGCCCTCAGGAGCGGGCCCTGGGGAGGGGGGTAATGTCACGGATTGGCCAGGTTCTACTCCCTCACTCACTCAACGATCACAGTCACCTGATTACTAATCAGACGCACCTGAAACCAATCACCAGCACCACATATAAGCACACCACACACCTCACTCAGTGTCCGGGCTCGTTTTCACGAAGCGGACTCATTGTGTTTCTCTGTCGAGTTCACAAACCTCAAAGACATACTTACCTCGCTATTTACCTGTTGAAACTTACCTGTTGTCTCATCTATTCCAGTACGAAGTCTGTTCTCTGTTCCAGTCAGCTGTGGTCAGCCATAAGCCTGTTCGTCTATCACCAACGGTGTGTGTGTGTGTGTGTGGGTCGGAGTCCTCCTCCCGTCGTTCCTGGAAAGGAAAAGGATCTGTATTCAGTATTCATCTCTAGTCAACGAATATCATACTTGGACTGTTGATACTTACCCGGTTCTGCACGTCATCTTATCCACAACGCTCTGCTGATAATAAACATTGTTATATTGATCACTTACCTCTCTTGTTTGGTCTGCTTCCGTAACAACATCATAACTGTTCTGTCTTTGGCTGCACAGACAAGCACAGAACACTATTTAGAGTCCCAGCCTCAGAGGAGACAACAGAACAGTAGTAGGGCTGGACGATATGGCAAAAATTTATATCACAATATATTTCTTAATTTCAGTCAAAACGATATAATTCCAATATCGATATGGACAATATTAAAAAGCCTAAGGAAAAAACTGCCGAGGACACACACAATGGATGTCTGTACCTACAAATGTCTGCAAACTGAATTTGCAAAGTCTATAATTCCTCCAGGCTCCTCCTATTATTATTATTATTTTTAATAAAAATAGTACAAAAAAATAATGTTCACTTTTTTATTTGTATTTAGCCTTTACAAACAAGAAATGTGAAATAAACTATCAAATAAATAAAACTCTCAGACTCTGACGCTTATTAACAACAATATATTTCCATTTAAACTAGAACAGGCTTATTTAATTGAGAGAACTGTGAATAATCTATACAAATATGTATGTCTTGACTAAAGACTAAATTAATTCTCTATAAAATCGCTTAAAAAGGGGGAAAGAAATCATAATAAAAATTATGCCACTAGGCCAACTAATTATTAATCCTCTTCCAGAAGGAGGTGCTGTTTCCCGCATTTTCCTGGTAACATTACACAAAGTAGCGCAGTGGTCATGAATTACTTTATAAGGAATTATAGTAAAAATTAAATGAAAATGACAGAAACTTTTTTGAATACAGTAAAGTTTCCTTTTTAGACACATTCATTTAAAAAAAAAAAAAAAACAGCGCCACATTTTGACTGTGAAACGTGCAGTGCTCATATTTATTTAACGATGTCAAAGCCTTTTTGAAAATCTATTTGAAGCGGTCAGCGCTGATATTATGGCGAACATTTGCATGAACTGTGTATAACTTACCAATGGCAGAGTTTATCTGAACTTAAAAAGCCGAACCATTTCCACACCACTGAATTAGTCTTTCCTGTCTTATCAACTATTTCGTCTGCCTTCTTACTTGTGGAAGCTTGTTCATCCACATCTGTATTGCGGTCAGGGGTACTCATTTTGTAGCTAAAACTTTCCGTGATGGAGCTTAACCAACTACTGCTGAGCGCTGGCAGCGTGTCTGTGATGTACGTCATCACGCAATTCTGTTCTGCTCTTTCTGACGGCTGAGCATTGAACGTCATTCAGTGACAAATGTTAATGTATGTATATATATATATATATATATATATATATATATATGCAAATGTATATAGAAATATCGGCAATGGGTTTAAAAATTGTATCACCATTATTGAAAAAAATTCTATCGCGATATATATTGATATCGAATTATTGTCCAGCCCTAAACAGTAGATTTATTGATTTATTTACTGTATATGATGTTACTGCCACACAGATCCAATATAAACATACAATTTCTTTCCCAGATGTTTAACATCACAGACATAACCACCTGTTTTTCTAACTCATCTGTATTTTTAACCCAAACTTGTATGTATTTGACCATTTAAGCACAATAAGACATGAAAGAGAACTTAGTTTAGTACTCACATGTTGTGTGACAGCTGCTTTTTGTGCATTCGCTTGAAATGTGTGCGCTCAGAAAACTGTTTATCAGAAGTTTAAACTAATATGGTTTAAAACGCATGATTTTAGCATGATAGACATAATAATCAAAACCAAACAGATGTTCCAAGCCGTTCACCATCACAGACATAACCAGCTGTTTTTGTAACTCGTGTATTTTTAACCTAAACTTGTGTGTATTTGACCATTTAAGTGCAATAAGACATGAAAGAGAACTTAGTTTAGTACTCACATGTTGTGTGGCAGCTGCTTTTTGGGCATTCGCTTCAGATGTGCTCGCTCAGAAAACCATTTATCAGAAGTTTAAACTAATATGGTTTAAAACGCATGACTTCAGCGTGATAGACACTATAATCAAAACCAAACAGATGTTCCAAGCGGTTTGCCATCACAGACATAACCGACTGTTTTTTTAACTCACGTGTATTTTTAACCTAAACTTGTGTGTATTTGACCATTTAAGCGCAATAAGACATGAAAGAGAACTTAGTTTAGTACTCACATGTTGTGTGGCAGCTGCTTTTTGTGCATTTGATTCAGATGTGTTTGCTCAGAAAACCATTTATCAGAAGTTTAAACTAATATGGTTTAAAACGCTTGATGTTTTGGCAGAATATCCAAGGTACAAACTGTAAAGCCACAGTCCTATTCTGGAAAAGGGGGTGGAAAAGCAGCTCATTTGCATTTAAAGAGCCATGCACGAAAACAGCATTTCTGCTTCCACTCAAAATAAGCATTTTCAAAATAATATAATAAATTATCTGTGAGGTATTTTGAGCTGAAACTTCACAGACACATTCTAGGGACACCTGGGACTTATATATCATCTTGTAAAAAGGGGCATAATAGGTCTCTTTTAACAACAACAAATATAAGCCAACTATACTAGGTTCTAGGTTCCTTTCAAATCAATCTGCATTTCAGAAATTCCAATGCAAAAACTGATAATTGGCACTGAAAGGGCCATCCCAAAGCATAAATGTACTACACTGACATTGCTAGTCAGTGAACACTCATCTCCCACAGCACATTAGTGCATAACACTACGAATGCAAGTAATGCCGAAGCGTACAGATGTAGTTCCCTTCCCCCAGAGCCCGGCTGTGTGTTGTACTTTGCGTACCTCTGAATCTGGGTTAGGGCAGTGTCAGTGCCCACGGGGCGATTTTTGCCACACCACTAAACTAAGTGACCCACACAGAGCGGAGCCGTAACCATTCTGGCCGAAGAAGTCATATTCACAGCTACACTCTCTTGCTATAAACCCTGCTATCATAGGAAAAGAGCTAGGCTGCTTTAAGGCAGAGGTCTATTGTATATTATTTAAGAGCCTAACCCACCGTTTTAGGGTTTATATGCGTGTCGTAATGAAATATGCAGGATCATGATAGAGCCATACGTGAGAGAGAAGTGACAGAAAAGGGAAAATGGATGATGAGAAGGATGGAAAGGACAGGAAAAGCACAGAACGAGGATGGAAAAGTTAAAAAGAACAGCATTTATTTGAGATATGATTTTTTTTTAACAATGTAAAAGTCTGTTACATTTGATCAATTTAATGCATCCTAATGGAATTGAAGTATTAAAGTAATAGTTCTTTATCAGAACAGATTCAAAAGGAATGAATTACATCATTTGCTCACCAATAAATCCTTTGCGGTGAATGGGTGCCATCAGAATGAGAGTCCAAACAGCTGATAAAAACATCACAATAATCCACAAGTAATCGATACCACTCCCGTCCATCAATTAACAACTTGTGAAGTGAAATGCTGCGTGTTTGTAAGAAACAAATACTCAATTTTTCCAAATCTGTTATAATGAACAACAAACTCATTTACATCTTGGATGGTCTGAGGGTTAACTGTCATCAAATTTTGAATAAACTGTTACTTTAATTTCTTCTAAATAAATAAATAAATCTTATTTTTGAACAGTTTTGATTAAATGCAATCATGTGCATGACAGCCACATTTGTTATCTGTTTACTATTCTGATAAATCAGATGTTTACATACAGTCCAAAAGAGAAAATAATAGTTTATAATAATTTATAAAAATTACTCCATGCAAAAGTTTACAAAAGTTGATTTTTAATACTGTGTTGTTACCTGAATGATCCACATCTGTGTTTTTTTGTTTGGTGATAGTGGTTTATGAGTCCCTAAACAGTTAAACTGCCTGCTGTTCTTCAGAAAAATCCTTCAGGTCCTACAAATTCTTTGGTTTTTAAGCATTTTTGTGTATTTGATTCCTTTCCAACAATGACAGTATGATTTAGAGATCTTTTTACACTGATGACAACTGAGGGACTCATATGCAACTATTACAGAAGGTTCAAACGCTCACTGATGCTCCAGAAGGAAACACAATGCATTAAAAGCCAGGGGGTGAAAATTTTTTAATTTGAAGATCAGGGTAAATTTAACTTATTTTGTCTTCTGGGAAAGATCTTCTGCAGCTTCTGAAGGGCAGTACTAAATGAAAAAAATATGATATTTAGGCAAAATAAGAAAATTTGCACATTTTCATTCTGTTCAAAAGTTTTCACCCCTCACTCTTTTATGTAAAATATTTTTTTCAGGTCAGTACTAAATTTAAAAAAAGTATCATGCATTTTGTACAATTTTGGTAAAATAATTACATTTTGCAGATTCTGCAAGGTGTATGTAAACTTCTGACTTCAACTGTATAAGTTAAAAAATTTATTACATTGTTCGGAACTGCTTTTGCGTACAACTTTAGCACAAGCTAGATTAAAGTGATTATTATAACATTTAAAATATGGATTTTTTTTTACAAGCATCAATTCACTACAGGAGGCCTTTATTCATCTCCTGGAGCTGTGTGAGGCACTTTTTTATTATGGATGGATGCGTTTTATTGGACTTGTTTTGGACTGATGAAGAGAAACACCCCATGCCATTATAAATCTAGGAAAAGCCAGGATAATTTTTAGTATAATTCTGATTGCATTCGTCTGAAGTAAGAAAGTCATATACGCCTAGGATGCCTTGAGGGTGAGTAAATAATGGGCTAATTTTTATTTTTGGGTGAACTGACCCTAATATAATTATATTAAATATTATTATTATATACTTCATTTATATACAGTTCTTCCAAAGTAGTTGCATGAAACCCATTTCATATATGGAGTTATTAGTAAATGATTCAAAAATACCATCTTCGCTGTACTGTTGGTCAAAGATCAACAAAAACAATCCCATACATTCACACATACTGAGAGTAGGAGTAAAACAGCCCCTTCGAAACCACATGGACAATGCATACTACACATGCTGCCGTCACAGAAGCTATTGTCATGAGCTGTGTTCTCTTTGTCTGCCTCTCTTAGTCATGTGACATATGAAGCTGCATACTGTCATGTGCTGACACACACAAACACACTAAAGCTGAGTTACGCAAACAGCCTAGAAGATAAATGTTTCTGATGAAACAAGCAATTAAATTACATATAAAACAGAAAGGACAGAAACAACTTGGCATTTACTTCTTGACAACAAAGCTTGATAACAATACATTAGCATTTACATTAGCAGGCACTTTCATCCAAAGCGAGAGCATAAGCAATTCATCACAGAGCCAACAATATTCATAGTATACAATGGCAGGTTTATTAGCAAGCTAGATTAGCTTTCTAATACGCTATGTGAGTGTATACTCAGAAACTTAAAAACCTTGAATAGTTTGAGTCTCCTGGCTCATTTAAGGCTAATCTCTTTCAAATTATATTAAAGTGATTGTTCACCTGCAAATGAAAATGATTTTCTTCTCGTACGGAACACAAAAGATGTTTTGAATTGCTTCTCTCAATACACTGAAGCCGTAACCAGTCAATCCTCAGCAAAAGACAAAAAAAGTAGTTTTTTAGCTGTGCACAATATTCAAAGTCTTCTGAAGCCATATGAAGATGCAGCTGCAGTTCTCAAATATTTTTGCAGTTGCATTTGGGTTATACTTAATTAGTACCTAAATAATGAAAAAAAAAAATAATAATAATAAAAGAAATGTGTTAACAGGACACATTTCAACATTTCTCATTGTAATTAGGAATGACTAATAACTTGATGTACACAAAAATAAAAAAATGAATAAATATACAAACCAAAAACAAAAATTATTCAGACACCAGATATAATTTTTGATATTTTTTTTACTAGTGGGTGAAGGACACTAGTTAATATATTTAAGTCAGGAAAGCAAAATAAAGTGAACTGTGAACTATTATGCCCCAAAATTCATACAATGGACTACCAGTAAAACTACTAAAAATTTGGGACCCAAAATTATTCAGACACTTTGACCTGACCATGTTTTGCTTAAGTGTTTTTTTCTTTAATTGCAACTGTGACCTTTTTACACCACAGACTGAACAAAATTAAGCATTTCTTCATAATTGGTCAACAAAGTATTGATAGTTGTGTAAATATTGTCATACTAACAGTTGTCTGAATTGTTGGTTTAAAGTCATCTGACATTATGAAGATGAATTTGTTCTGACAGTTTATATTTTACTACCATTTTCGAAAACTATAGTGAAAATTTGGGAAATGTTAAAAATGTCTGTATAAATTTTAGTTTGACTGTTAAATTCATATACATATACAGTATATATATATATATATATATATATATATATATTAGTGGTGGGCCGTTATCGGCGTTAACGTGCTGTGTTAACGTGAGACTCTTATTGGGTGATAAAATATCGCCGTTAATCTATTGTCAAAATTGGGTTGGGACTATGATGACTTTCACCTTTATAGTTTAACGCGGATGTATACCAAAGACTATAGAATACCCATACATGGTCGCGCGTTTACGGCTCCTCCGCCAAAACACAGACGGGATCGCGTACGTTACTCCATTAATAAAAACCGAATCTACTAGCGCGAAATGCCACGTAAATTCGTCGATTTTTGGATTCATAAATCAAATGTTGGTCTGTCACTTAATTCAAATCGCGATATGGACTAGTGTCTGTGAAAACTGAAATGCAAAAAGACCGTTTTAATATGAATCCGGTGTTCCGTTTGCCTCTGTACGTATGAATGGTGGAGACGCGCTTTTACTACACGCATACTGAAGCACGCGTGACGCTCCCGGTCATTTTTGGCATTTGCATCTCACATGAACAGATAAACTCAATCTCCATAACTGCTGTGAGTGTCACTTTTACCGTTTCATTTGAGAAAACTAGCATTATATCATACTGTATACACAGAAACTTCACGGCAACCTGTCAAAATAAAAGCCCCCCCGTACAACAATAATACTGTTTTTTTATTACAGTAAGGGCTAAGTTTAGGGTTGGGTAGGTGTAGACGTTAAAAAAACACAATCTAATAGGTAGAAGAAATAAATTCATTGTTAGTTAGTTAGTAAACACAAGTACATCACATTGGAAACAGGAGATGAGCCCTGGTCTAATGCGCCACCTGGCTTGAGAAACCCGTTCTCAAAGACTTACTTTTAGTCATTATTTGGGTAGCACACATATTCTGAACACACACCGCACACACACACACACACACACACACACACACACACACACACATATATATATATATATACACACACTGTATATATACACACACATATATAGACCTTTAAAAATAACTTATAAATAGGGCTGGGCGATTTGGCCTAAAATCAAAATCTCGATTAATTGAACATTTTAACCCGATTACGATTAATGAACGATTATTTTATTCATTAATAAAATTATATTTAATTATATTTAAATAATATTTATTTTTTTGTCCTCATAGTTCACTGACAAGTTTTGTACAGTAAATATGCTCACATATTACAAGTGAGAGATTTTTGAATGAAGGGTGCACACACTATCTACTATCTATGATTATTTATTGAACATCAGTGTTGAACAACTGAAATTAAAGCACACATTGCTTAAAACAAAAAGTCACATTTTTCTTAAATTAGTGAAAATAAATAACTTGCACTTTTGGAAACAAAATAAATTATTTATAAAATAATAATAAATATTAAAAGTAGAAAATAAGCAGTATCTCTTCTAAATAAAATTACTCTTGTATATCCTGTAAATACTTTTTACTGTATAAATACTGCTTAAGCTCTCCATCGACATGTCGGAGGAATAACGTAACGTAACGTAACGGAGCGGGGTCACCTGACTCCACACGCAGTAATGTTTTTAAAGGGAAAGTAATTGAAATAATTGACCTGGAAAAATTTGATCGATTATAGGTTCTGAATGTCGATTTCGATTAATCGCCCAGCCCTACTTATAAAAATGTCAAACACAGCTAAATTACTGAAACTTTAACTTTAAAATTAATTTGGAAAATACAAAAATAAAAACTAATTCAAAATATTTTATTATTAAAAAAAAAAGTCTTTTTCAAACAAAAAAAGAAAGTCACACAGGTTTAAAAACCTTGAGGATGAGTAAATGACAACAGTTTTTTAATTTTGGTCTGAAATATCCCTTTAAACAGTCCAGAACAGTAGCCTAAACCCAAACGACAGATACTAACACTGAGACTGCTTGACTTCTGCAGCAGACGCACTTAAACACACACGGCCGAACCTCACACAATAATTAAACTTAATCTGCTACGACTGCTATCTGTAATTAAACTACTGGAGCTGAAACACCTCTATGACACTATCAGCTGTGTTTTCACATCCCTCTCGATGTCTATAGCCTGAAGTCAGAGATTTGTTATTTTCAGAACAGGTGCGTATGCAGCTTCGACTACAAGAAAAGAAAGAATGACTTGAAGTGACATTCTGACCTCGATGGCTGGATGGCGGGCGGTTTTCTCTTTTTCTACTCTCAGCATAATGTTAGAGATCCCCAGCGCTCTGCCACAGCAAACGACATACTGCTGCTGACTGACTGACCGCTGAGAGACAAACACAGTCTGAATGACCACAACGGCCACTCCCAAACACACACACACACACACACACACACACACACACACACACACACCTGTTGCTTAACAGGCAACTACAGTGAAAAACATTTGATGACGGATTTACTCAGAACAAGATTAACTTAGAAATTGCTACTGTAGTAAATTTCACAAAAACGGCAAGTAACAGAAAAGACAAAAATAGTAATTTCTTGTAAAAAAAAAAAAAAAAAAAAAAATTCAATAATCTGTTTTTTAAAAAATAAATCTGTTTTAGAGTGCACAGTAGGGCTGGGCGATATGGCAAAAATGTAATCTCGATAATTTTCTCCCCATATTGAACGATAACGATATATATTTCGATATAAGCTGTTGATGTTGCCAGCTTTAAAATTGTATCCCAACAATGACTAAAGCCACAAAAATGAAAGGGTTCATTAAATTACATTTAAAGTATAGTTTATTAACAAAAACAGATTACAGATTTGGCCTTAAAAATTAAAACAACTTACTAAAATAAATTTAAAAAATAAAAGTTGTGACAGAGTATGGTAAATGAGAGTAAATGTACAAAATGTAAACATAAAATTATTGTAAAAACATAATTTGTAACACAATTATTTATTTATTTATTTATTTATTTATTATTATTAACACAATTGTTTATTTTCTCTATTATAGGTTGAGCTATTTAAATTAGAGGCAACCACTGCATTTTGAAACAATCTACAGTATAAATAACAAAAAATTACGACACGGTTCTTTCTTAATCATATTAAGTGCAGACAATTCAGCCATAATCTAAGTAGGCTACTCTCTAAATATTCAAAGTGCAAATAGAGACGGATATTTCAAGCATGATACAGAGCTATAGACATACACAACCTATCATAGCCTACATACTAATAACAGCCTAGATATGTCATGTAGCCTAATTTGCGCGCATTGGGGGGATTAAAATTGCTTTTGAATACGCGTGCGTTTTTTGCTTTCGGTTTCAGTTTTAACAATCGCGCCAAACTCTCAGCTGAGCTGAGAGTCACTTTTCAGGTAGCCAAACCACTTATATAACGGAATTCGTGCTACCTTTTTTATCGACAATTTCAACATCTTTGGATAATAACTCGAAGTTAGTTTCACTTTCGTCGCTACTTCCTCTCTCTTTTTTTTTGTCGTCCTGGTGTTAAGTTTGCTTCGCAAAGTGCGGTAGGAAATGAACTTTGTACTTTGACATGCACACGCACGCTGTACGCTGATTGGCTGTTTTCGCATATTTCTACTGTGTGATTGGCTCTTAGATTAATCCATATCGAGCAAAAAATGTCTAGAGCCTATCATCGTTATTAACATAAATTTTATCGCGATTCGATATGATATCGTTTATCGGCCCAGCCCTAGTGCACAGTCAAACCAAAAATTATTCAGACACCAGATACAGGGCTCTAGTGCATTTGCGACTGAAAACTACTACGTGCGACTATGAAAAAATATTTAGGAACAGCTGTGCGACTGACCCGATCGGCATACTTGTGTTTGCACTCAGGGGTGTTTTAAAGGTTTCTATGTATTTCTGCAACGTTGAGTAATGTATCATAGACATATCTCACAAATCCTTTCATAAACAAAGTGTATAGAGAGTGTAAATAAGAGATTGATTGTGCAGTATAGGGAGCTTCGTTGAATATAGAGCTTTGTAAAATCACGAACTAAGATGAGTGACAGCTTTTAATAATTTTTAAGGGAGTTTGTAAATGAGATATTGATTTAATACAAACAAGAAGTTATCATTAAGTGACTTATATTGTCTGATTATAAAACTATTGCCTGACTTTGCTCGTCCAAAGTAGTCTGAAACAAGTCACAACTGAGCCACTGCGCATCTCCACTCAAACACAGCGGTGTTTCATTTATGAATAAACATGCATTTTTAAATGAATCTAGTGAAATGATTCAATTTCCCATTCATAAAGACCGTCACTTGCTTTATTCCTGAATGAACCAGCCGTTCTGTTCAAACGAATCAAATGAATGATATGATTCAGTAATTAAATCAGTGTCTTGCTGCCGCCTGCTGGCAGATCTTTTCAGTTATTTAAATCATTTAATATTTCTGTATTCAAAATTGTATATTTAAAACATTAATCTCAACATGAATTTATGAATTTGATTGCACTCATGACACCTCTGAGCCTCATTAAATACATGAAAAGGTAAAAACAAAGGTAAAAACAAAATTACCCTGTAAATCACTTTAAGGAGTCAAATATTACCTCGTAATGGGAAGGCTAATTTTTTATCAGATTTTTTTTTTTGATTATTGTTTAGAATGTGCTTCTAAAATTTTGACTGTGCTCCTAAAGTTTTTAAGTGCTCCGAACAAGAAAAGTAATTTTTTTACTAGTGGGTGCAGGACACACAAGTTCATTTATCTAAGTGAGAATAGCAAAATTAAGTAAACTGTGACATATTATACCCAAAAATTCTTCATACAGTAGACTATCAGTAAAACTGATAAAAATTTGGGACCAAAAATTTTATTTGACAATTTGACCTTACCATGTTTTGTTACATACCAAGTTATCTGAAATTAACTAGATGAATTTGTTCTGACACCATTTAACTCTTGAGTTAATATTTCATATTTTATTACCATTTTCTAAACTGTAGCGAATAAACTGTGCTAATGCAAGAAATGTTGAAGGTGTCTAAATAAATTTTGGTTTGACTGTATATGCTATCTGTTCACAATTTTGCATTTTACATACATTTTTTCTATGTAAAGTGACTCTTACACTGCACTTAAAAGAATAGTTCAGACAAAACTAAAAATGTCCTCACCTTCAGGACATCCAAGATGTAGATGAGTTTGTTTCTTAATCAGAACAGATTTGGAGATCACTTGCTCACCCATGGATCCTCTGCAGTGAATGGGTGCCGTCAGAATGAGAGTCCAAACAGCTGATAAAAACATCACAATAATCCATGGACACATAGATGGACACAACTAATCTACATTTATTAACCCATTTTTAAATTTAAACCATTGCTTCTAGCTAAAATATGAGCCCTCTATCCATAATATTGCTTTCCCCATTAAAAAAAATAATTTCGCCAGAATCAGGAGAGAAATATGCACAGATGAAACACTGGTTACAAGCAAAACCATTCCAAAACAGTTTAATATCTGGGTAGATTTGAATGTTTTGATGTAAAACACAATAGCTTTTTCACTGGAGGAAGGTTTATTATAGATTACGGACCAGAAGTGACGGTTTAAAGTTAAAAACGACTTAATTAAGGTTTTGTTTCTTACAAACACAGAGCTTTTTACCTCATAAGACATTAATTGATGGACTGGAGTCGTGTGGATTACTTGTGGATTATTGTAATGTTTTTATCAGCTGTTTGGACTCTCATTCTGACAGCACCCATTCACTACAAAGCACTTTAAACCTGTTCTGATAAAGAAACAAACTAATCTACATGAATGGCCTGAAGGTGAATACATCTTTATTTTTATGTTTCTACTCCTGTAATCTATAACTATAATTCAAAATTATGTATTATATAATACGACTACATTACCCATAATGCAACTTGCTTATTCATTCCAACTCATCAAAAGAAAAGTAATTCATATCATTTCAGAAAGTCAAATGGCTCAAAACACTGGCTCCTGTGTTTGTAATACTGTATGCGTTAAAGGCGATAAACATGTATGATGACTGGGGTTCCACAGGTTTGTAGTGTAACGACAATGAAAGCAGAGCTGTGTAAACAGAGTCTGTTTATTCTCTCAGGCATGGCATTGATGTGATTTATAAATATGAACCTATTCACTGCAGTCATAAAGCTGAGCGCAGTCACTCCACATACTGCTGACTTCAGCATTCAATATACACAAACACATGAATATTGTGTGTGCGTGTGTGAGAGAGTGAATTAATAGTGTTTGTGAATCCGTGTGTGTGTGTGTATAAAGCAATGCGAGGAATGCCTTCCATCATCAGATCACGGACGGACCAACAGAAAGAGAAAAGCTTGAGTCAGCATTGCCATCCATGTGCCTCTGACAGCCCCAACCAGCAGAGCATGGCACAGCCCAAAATACCCCACACACTCCCACAAAACACTCGCCTTTGCTCAAAATATATCTAACACATGCCATAAAACTCCACCCATTTCCCATAACGTACATCATCTTAGACAATATATACCCAGCATAGTCCATAACATTCCCTACACCTGCCATAAACATCATCCTACCTATATATATTGAGGACAGTCTGTATTTTCCTAGATTTCCCTTTATGTGATTCACCGCTCAAAAATATATAGACTTTCTATTTATTAAGGAAAAGATGATACTAAGATGCTTCTTGAGCATCAAATCAGCATATTAGAATGATTTATAAAGGATCATGTGACATTTAAGACTGGAGTAATGCATCACATGATGCATTCAAATGGAAAAACATATCTTAATACTGTATTGTTACCTGAATGGTCCACAGCTGTGTTTTGTTGTTTTTTTGTTTAGTGATAGTTGTTTATGAGTCCCTTGTTTGTCCTGAACAGTTAAACTGCCCGCTGTTCTTCAGAAAAATCTTTCAGGTCCCACAGATTCTGTGTTTTTTCTGCAGTTCTGTGTATTTGAACCCTTCCCAACAATTACGGTATAATTATAAGATCCATTTTTTCACACTGAGGACAACTCAGGGACTAATATGCAACTATTACTATAAACGCTCACTGATGCTTTAGAAGGAAACCCAATGCAGTCAATTGAGTCCTCTGCAATCTTACTTTGATGCAACATGGAACTATCGCATTATTGACACACTATTGTCCTATTTTAATACTGTAAGGTTGCTTTGACACAACTTGTATTGTAAAAAGCAATGTATAAATAATCTTGACTTGACTTAAGAGCCGGGGGTTGAAAACTTTTGATCAGGGTAAATTTCACTTATTTTGTCTTCTGGGAAAAATGTAAGTATCTTTTGTAGCTTCAGAAGGGCAGTATAAATTATATTTAGGCAAAATAAGAAAAATGTACACATCTTGATTCTGTTCAAAAGTTTACACCCTGGCTCTTAATGCATAGTTTTTCCTTCCCCTTTCAGTAAAATTGCAGATTTTCCTGTATTTTTGACCAAGTAAATGCAGCCTTAGTAAGCCTCAAACTTTTATTGTCTATTAAATTCCCAACTATTCTAATACTATTTAGTAATTCATCTGTATATCCATGATAAATATACTATTACACCACTCCATTAATACATTTTTTATTTTACGGGCATTAATACCTATAATGCCTACTACAGTATTCAGAATATTCAGAATAACTCTCTATAACACAATCCAATATATTCCAAACATATTGGAATACATTACTCAACACATACATTCTTTTGCCTATTGTTTATCCAACACAACATTCCATACATTTTATAAATAATAAAACCACACTTTCTCCATATGATATCTATTATGACTGTTAATGAACCGTAAAGGCACATCATTATGTACACATATGGATGTTATCCATAGTATAATCTATGAATACTATTATAAATATCCATAATACATCTAATAAATTACTTTCCACAGTATTCATAATCATAAATCTCTAATGACCCATGTCAGATAATCCATCCTACAGAAGCCATTTGCTTCCTATTATCTACACCAGTTTCCAGCAATATGCAGAATATTCCACACATTTCTGAATATAAACTCATTTTGCCCATGTGACCTTAAATGTACTCTCAACATATAACACAGCCAATAATACTTCATATTTCTTAATATAGCCTGTGGAATATATCCAAAAATGGAAACGCAGCACATTACACATGCACACACAACTATTTGTAAAATACCCAGCATTAGCATAGCATTCCCATCAATACTCATAATGCACCCATCACTGCCGGCACATTCCATAACAATCCGTCCCGAATCTGCTAACACATCTGATGGCATCCAAAAAACACCCATGATGCATTTAGCGCTGCTCATAATGCATGTCATTTGGTCTAATGCCGCGCATAACGAAACCAACCGGCGGCACACTGGTCTTAATGTGACATGTAAATGGCATATGTGGTGTCTGTTATACTGACCGCGAGATTGGCAGGCCGGCGGTCAGATGTCAGTTCCCCATCCCACAGTGAGTTAGTGTTGAGTTATTGCTCCGCTTTCCAGCTGAGCGTCTCACTTCACGCCTGACAGACGGCTCCTTGAGAGATCCATTTGTCTTAATGGGACTTCAGGAGCGAGTCCTCTCAGTAACAAAAAAATGGTGACAAACTTACAATCTCTATCTCAGACTCCATACAATCTGTCTCTCTGTCCACAGGTGAGAAGAAGAGTAGTTTAAGATCTCATAGGTGCAGTTTATGGATGAACAACCGGCCCATTAACCTCTGACTGGAGCAGAGAGAAAGAAAGATGGTGCTCTTATGTATCGATTTGAGTCAATTCAATAAACGACTACAGGGCTGATGTTTAAAGGGATGGTTCACTTGAAAATGAACATTTTGTCATCATTTACTCGCCCTTATGTTGTTCAAAATCTCTATGATTTTCTTTCTTCGATGAAATACAAAAGTACTGATCACCATTTTCAATGGGAGCCGGTTTGAAATTCAAAAAAAGGCCTTAAAGGTGTCATTAAACTAGTCTATACACTCTGGGTACAAAGCTGTCAGTAGGGCGGTACCTTTTCCAAAAGGTACAATTTTGTACCTTTTAGGTACCAATATGTACCCTGTAGGTTTCGAAAAGGTACTGCCCCTCCCTTTGTACCTTTTTTTTTCTGAGAGTGTACAATTTGCACTCTATATTCAAAGTCTTTCGGTCTGATATCATTTGGTAAAAACATGCCAAAGCAACATTGCAACTGTTCTTAATGTATAAAGAACTGCTGTATCCTCCAGTTACCCTTAAGATACCCTTCATGACCTTAATTCACAGTAGTGAGGCTTACACATCAGTTTTTTTGCAGTCTAAAGACAGGTAACCTTTGTGTGTGATGTATTTGTGGTGGAAGATATATGAGCAGCCATAAGAAAAAAGCACATCCTTATACTGTATGTTATGGTGGTTTGATTTTAGGTAGCCACATGCATGCTCTTTAAAAATTCATCATGTACATCATGCCTGCTGTTTTGATGTCATATTAACATTATAGAATAATTCCAGCTGTGTGAAGGTTGCATTCGCATTGTGCATCAAAAGTGACTCGCATTAAAGTAAACAGAAAGATAATATGGAATACATGTTGTGCCCATTAATATATCCATCTGTTTCACAAAATGGACAGACATATGAGCAGTCTGAGGACACTGGACTGTTAGTTACACAATTATCATTCTGGAGACCTGGGTGATCTCAAAAATAGCAATTATGAAAGTGACTCTCATTCATTACTCTGTAATGAATATAACATGGGTATATGTGCAACAGTAGGGAAATAGAACTATATAAGGTCAACCACAAATGATGGATGGATGGATGGAATAATAGACGGACGGATGGATAAATTAATGAATGAACGGATGAATGGAATGACAAATAAAATGATGGATGCATGGACACATGGATGGATAGAATGACAAAATGACAGACTAATGGATAGATGGACAAACTGACGGACAGATGGATGGATAGATGATGGATGGATGGATGGATGGATGGAATGACAAATAAAATGATAGAACTATGGATGATAGAATGACAGATAAACTGATAGAACAATGGATGGATGAATGGGTAGAATGACAGATAAACTGATAGAATGATGGATGGATGGATCAATGAATCGATAGATGGAGTGAAAGATAAAAGGATAGAAAAGATGGATGATGGATGGATGGACGGACGGACGGATGGATGGAGTGACAGATAAACTATAAAATGATGGATGGATGGATGGAAGGTTGATGGAGTGACTGATAAAATGATATGATGATGGATGGATGGAAAGACAAATAAATTGATTGAACAATGGATGGATGAATGGATGGTTGGACAGATGTACAGATAAAATGATGGATGGATGAAATTACAAAACTATATGAATGAATGGAATGACAGATTAAACAATAGATGGATGGATGGATAGAATGACAGATAAAATGATAGATGAATGATGGATGGATGGATAGAATGACAGATGAAATGACAGAATGATGGATGGAACAACAGATAAATGATGAAATAATGGATGGATGGATGGATGGATGAATGGATTGATAGATGGAGTGACAGATAAAATTATAGAACGATGGATGGATGGATGATGGAAGGTTGATGGAGTGACTGATAAAATGATGGATGGATGGAATGACAGATAAAATGATTGAACAATGGATGGATGAAATTACAAAATTATATGAATGGATGGAATGACATTAAACAATAGAGGGATGGATGGATTGAATGACAGATAAAATGATAGATGAATGATGAATGAATGGATGGATGGATGGATGGAGTGACAGATAAAATTATAGAAAAGATGGATGAATGAAGGAATGATAGAATGATTGGTGGAACAACAGATAAATGGATGGATGGATGGATCAATGGATCGATAGATGGAGTGAAACATAAAATGATAGAAAAGATGGATTGATGGATGAATGAATTGATGATGGAGTGACAGATAAAATTATAGAATGATGGATGGATGGATGGATGATGGAAGGTTAATGGAGTGACTGATAAAATGATAGAATGATGGATGGATGGAATGACAGATAAAATGATTGAACAATTGATGGATGGATGGACAAATGGACAGATAAAATGATGGATGGATGGAATTACAAAATTATATGGATGGATGGAATGACAGATAAAACAACAGATGGATGGATGGATGATGGATAGACGGATGGAAAGACAGATAAAACGATAGATAGATAGATAGATAGATAGATAGATAGATAGATAGATAGATAGATAGATAGATAGATAGATAGATCTCCTGTATATACAGTAAGTTGCATAACTTTATTTCATTTATAAGTAATAGCTGTCAATGTAAGATAACAGTTTGTTCCATTAGACCTTAAGCGACTGTCAAACGGCAGCTATTATGAGCAGCAAATGTTTAGCGGTGCACATATTCAGCTGTAATTTGATAATTAATGTAAGAAGTTTTTCCCATTAAACACTGTCAGATGTATCCTAGATGTGTCCAGAAGTTTTAAGCTGTATAACGATGGATGGATCCTTCATAGACTAACCATTATGAATACAGTATATCAGTGTGTAACAGCGTATCAGTGATTCTAAACCGCAAAATGAAGCCGCATGCGCATGTGTGTTATGAGCAGCTGATGTGTAAGTATTCTGTGGCTGTACTGGACCTCACTCTGGTTTAATTAGGTCGTGTAATGGTCAGCCTCAGGGCAGGACCGATAAAAGAGTCCCGGGACAGCTCAGTGGACAGGACGCTATTCAAAGCGCTATGCTCTCTCTCCAAACTTACATGCGTGGTATTTCAAAAGCACTTAAAAGAAAAACTAAATTTAACTACTATTTCATCCAGTTTATAACATTTACTATATAATATTAATATGTACTCTCTCAAAAACCTGACATGTATTTCAAAAGCCTTCCTCATAAATACATAAGTAGTCATTTAGAAGATGATTTCATTAAAAGCGCCGTATAACAGGGCCAGTCCTTATAGAGTAACCTGAGGTTAAGTGTCTCACATAAGGGCTCAATCATGGCTCAATTCTGGCCCAAATCAGCAGCCTTTCAGGTATAGCCACCACAAGACTATTGGAAAACAACTGAAAACTCAAACTACAGCACATCCCAGTGGAACGCATACAGTAGAGCATAACTAGATGATGTCACAGCTGGCAGATATGGAGCAAACTAGTTCATGCTCTGTTAGTTTTAACTCACGCTCTCGTTTGGAGTAAATATACTGCTTGTTAACTCACTTAGACATAACAGATACAGTACATTACACTACAGTTTCAAGTGCTTTATCTTTTTTTTTTTTTTTACTGTGGTCAAGATTGTGATCTAATCACCCAAAACTCTGGACCACAAAAGTATTTGTAGCAATAGCCAAAATGGGTCAATTTTTTTATATGTTAAAAATAATTAGAATAATAAGTGAATATCATGATCCATGAAGATATTTATGTTCTACCATAAATATATCAAAACTTAATTTTTGATTAGTAATATGCATTGCTAAGAACTTCATTCAGACAACTTTAAAGGCGATTTTCTCAATATTTGGATTTTTTTGCACCTTCGGATTCCAGATTTTCAAATAGTTGTATCTCGGCCGAATAACAAACTACATACATCTATGGAAAGCTTATTTATTCAGCTTTCATATGATGTATAAATCTCAATTTTGAAAAATTGACACTCATTTTGACACTTTAATAAATCAGGATTCTTTAATAAATAAAAAGTTAAAAAGAACATTTTTTAAAATATACATCTTTTGTAACAATATAAACTACCAACTAAAAGTTTGTGGTCAGTCAATTTTTATTCTTTCTTGTTTTGAATGAAACTAATACTTTAATTCAGCAAGGATGTGTTAAATTGATAAATGGTGATAGCACAGACTTATATTGTTAGAAAAAGATTTCTATTTTGAATAAATGCTGTTCTTTTTAACTTTTTATTCATCAAGGAATCCTGAAAAAAAATCACATTTTCAAAAAAATATTAACCAGCGCAACTGTTTCCAACATTGATAATAAAAGTCAGCATATGGTATATGATGAAAATTCAGCTTTGCAACTTCATTTGGACAACTTTAAAGACAATTTTCTCAAGATTTGGATTTTTTTTTTTTTTTTTTTTTGCACTCTCAGATTCCTGATTTTCAAATAGTTGTATCTCAGCCAAATAACAAACCATACAGTGCCTTGCGAAATTATTCATACCCCTTCATTTTTTTCTCATATGTTGCTGCCTTATGTTAAACTACCTTAAATCCCTACTCCATAATGGCAAAGCAAAAAATAGGTTTTTAACATTTGTGCAAATTTATTAAAAATAAAAAACTGAAAAGATCCCGTTGCATAATTATTCATACCCTTTTCTGGGACACTGGAAATTTAGCTCAGGAGCATTCATATTGCTTCTAGATGTTACTACACTTCGAGTGGAGTTAAACTGTGGCAAATTCATTTGAATGAGTATGATTTAGAAAGGCACACACCTCTCAGAAAAGGTCTAACAGCTGAAAATGCATATCAGAGCAAAAACCAAGTCCCGAGGTCAAGATAACTGCCTGTAGAGCTCAGTGACAGACTTGCGTTAAGGCAATGATCTAGGGAAGAGTTCAGAAAAAAATCTGCTGCGTTGAAGGTTCACAGAAGCATGTAGCCTCCATTATCCATAATGGAAGACGACTGGAACAACTAGGACCCATTCAAGCTGACAGAGCTTGATCATCATACCCAAAAAGACTTGAGGCTGTAAAGGTGCTTCAAAACTATGTACTGAGTTAAGGGTATGAATACTTATGCAATGTACTTAATTCAGTGTTTTATTTTTAATAAATTTGTCAAATTTGCAAATCTGTTTTTTGCTTTGTCATTATTATGGTGTATGGAGTGTAAACTGATGTGGGGAAAAACTAATTTAAAGCAGTTTAACATAATGCTGCAACAAAACGTGAAAAAATGAAGGGGTATGAATACTTTTGCAAGGCACTGTATATCAATAAAAAAAAGCGTATTTATTCAGCTTTAAAATTATGTATAAACTCGTTTTGTGGTCTAGAGTCACATATGAGGTCTAAAGGTGGTTTGTTAATACCGTATTGAATCAACAGTATAAAAAGAGTGGGAAGAAGCCCCGTTCACCTCATCTGCTCTCACAAATCCCTAAAGGAAAGAGCCTTCCAAACATTCCAGTACTGTTTTCCCAAATCTGCCATCTCTGACTGACTCCACCTCCACATTCTCTCTGATCGTGCCGTCGCACAAGCGGCTGCCACTCCGAGGCCTCGTTAAATCTCCTATCAGTCACTTCACAGGATCAAGAGATTACGCATCACAGCCAGTGTCATCTTCGTCAAGACCGCGGATCAGCACGCTGTCAAATCCACGCGCAGGTACCACACGCAATCAGAATTCTGGGCATGACATTCAAAGGACGAGCAGGCGAGAGCGAAAACAGCAGAAAATGGGGGAATACACTGGAAATGCTTGATGCGGTAAACTTCAACGCTTGACTCGTTCTTGTTCACACCTTAAACACTCACTTGCACTTAGAACTGAGCTCTACTGCTGTCTTGACATTCTATGCTACACTGAACACATGCTAATAAAAGTGTTTGGGAGTGAGAGACTTTGTCTCCTAACAGCTCAAGACTCAACAGTAAGGACTGTGAGAGAGTTTCAGGCCTGTTGACAAAGCTTGTGTTCATTGATAATATGCATCATGATTTTTATACTATGCAAACATTTGGATTTGCAACATATCTGAACCAGATGTATACACCGCTGTTCAAAAGTTTGGGATCAGTAAACATTTTTCTTATGCTCATTAAGGCTGTATTTATTTGATCAAAAAGCCAGGAAAAAAACAATAATATTGTGAAATATTATTTCAATGTAAAATAACTGTTTTCTATATAAATATACTTTAAAATGTATTTTATTTCTGTGATGGAATGCTGAATTTTTAGCATCAGTGTCACATGATCCTTTCAGAAATCATTCTAATTTATTATCAGTGGTCAAAACAGTTGTGATGCTTAATATTTTGTTGGAACCTGTGCTTTTTTCAGGATTCTTTAATAAATAAGAAGTTAAAAAGAACATTTATTTAAAATATAAATCTTTTGTAACAATATAAACTACCAACTAAAAGTTTGTGGTCAGTCAATTTTTATTCTTTCTTGTTTTGAATGAAACTAATACTTTTATTCAGCAAGGATGTGTTAAATTGATAAATGGTGATAGCAAAGACTTATATTGTTAGAAAAGGATTGCTATTTTAAATAAATGCTGTTCTTTTTAACTTTTTAAATCATCAAGGAATCCTGAAAATCACAGTTTCCAACATTGCTAATAACAGTAATAAATCAGCATATGATATATTATGAAAATTCAGCTTTGCATCACAGAAATAAATTATATTTTAAAATATATTAAAATAGAAAACCATTATTTTAAACTATAATAATATTTCACAATATTACTCTTTTTTTAATTTTTAGATCAAGTAAATGCAGCCTTGGTGAGCATAAGAGAATTTTTTTTAAAAACATTAAAAATCGTACTGATCCCAAACTTTTGAATGGCAGTGTATATCTGATGTGCAATATTTCTGAACAAGGGATGCACTGATATTAAAATTCTGGCCAATACAATAAACTACAGTGTTTATTAAAATATATTAAAATGTTTTCATTACTTAAAAAAAAAAGTACATAATAATTTCACATGAAAAAATAAACGTAAAAAAAACTGAAATGTTACCTTGACAAACAAGCTGAAATAAGTTTATGCTGAAGTACTAAACAACTAAAAGTAAAACTAAGAT
Source organism: Garra rufa (assembly GCF_049309525.1). Lineage (NCBI taxonomy): Eukaryota > Metazoa > Chordata > Actinopteri > Cypriniformes > Cyprinidae > Garra > Garra rufa. The sequence goes on along the minus strand of NC_133371.1, from coordinate 40,322,266 downwards.
TAATATATATATATTTTTTTCTTTTCAATTTAAAGCTAAAATGAATATTAAAAAATAATAACAATGTCAGCATTAGAAATAAAATGAAAACAAAATAAAAACTAATATTAATAAACTATAATAGTATGTAAATAGCACTGATAATTATTAAAAAATTGATAAAACACTAATAAAAACTAACAATGACAGCAAGCTTATACCTAATGTTCATGTTATGGCTGATGATAAATACCGATATTTAGTGATACAGTGATAAATAGTAAATATTAATACATTTTGTCTAAATAAATACTAAAAAATAAAAATAAAAATAAAATAAATACTAAAAACTAAAATGAATCTTAAGTGCAGCAAGTAATTTCAGGCATAACAACGTATGTACAAAATAAAAATGGATATGGTAATTATTACATTCAAGAGTGTTGAAGTATCAGCATTTTTAATGATAAACTTCAACATATACGTCATGTAAATCCATAAGGAAAAATAGGAGAAATAAACATGAACAATTAAATATCCAATATTGGTTGATATATCATACTGGCCATCCAATATATATATTCAAAAACACCAAAAACATGTTGTGCATCCCTAATTTGAATCAATGCATTAAAGGGTAAAAAAAAAAGTAGTAAATTGTGTGGATTTGTATGGTTCTTGTGGAGATTTTCACTGATCAACGCACAACATTTTTACAATTTTGATAAATTGGTACCAATGTTGGAGCTAATATATCTAAATGATTTATTTCACAAAAAACAGAACATGCTGTGTCAAAATTGCAAGAATGACTTCAAAATGACGAGCAAAGAGGTACATTTCACAACTGTGTGTAGGAATTTACACCTGTCCCAGTTACATCACAGCTTTTTGGTAACACATTTTGAGCATTAAATGAACAATGACAGCAGAAAAAAAAAAATCCTTATTGTTGAGCCTGCGGCTAGTTCTGTCTCCCTGTCCTGGTACCAAACTGTCTCACACATTCAAAGGGAAGTTACTCTGCTATAAAGCCACATACACACACTGATGGAATGCAATGCAACACACACTCACACTCACACTCACACTCACACTCACACTCACACTCACACACACTCACTCACTCTTACACAATCTAAACAAGACAGACGAGGAGAGACAGACACATAGAGAAGTGTCAGAGCGAGAACGGGATACCTTACTGTTGATTTTGGACTTCTTGGCGTCCTTGCGTGGCTTCCTGTACCTCCGCTCTCTGCCGTCTCTCCGTCCAAGTGCTCCCCCATCTCCTCTCATCACACACTCATCCGCCACATGCCCTCTCACCTATCGCCCTGTCTTCTCCTCCTCTCTCTCTCTCTCCACACACTCACGTCTCGCCGGAGTGCAGCCCGCTCACACTCTCTCTCTCTCTCGCATGCGCGCACACACGCTAGTGTCTGGTGTGTGATGAAGGGGTGATTTTGCTGGATGCGGTGACGGGGAGAGAACGGGAGGGAGAGAGGGAGGAGAAAGGGAGGCAGAGGGGGAGATGTGGCGGTAGTTTTGAGGAGGGGAGGGGGGAGACCACTTGGGGTTGAGCCAGTAAGAAAAAAGCTCACGTTTGTTCATTCACACTCATTCGTTCGCGCTGACAGTGTGTGTCCCATAGAGAGCAGTGATGAAAAGGATCCACGTTCTGTCACACATACACTATGCAGTCGACTGCAGCATGCTCATTGACCAGAACAGATACGACGGCGACTACATGAAGCTCCGCCTCCTGCTTAACGTGATTGGTTGGAGGCAAAACCAGAGTGGTAATGCTTTTCTCTCTCTCTCTCTCTCTCTCTCTCTCTCTCTCTCTTTGATGTCTGAGGCGGGACGTGTGATTGGTTGATTAAATGATTGTGAATTCAGACTGCTTGGAAACAGTTCTGATACACCGATATATCGGCAAGGGTGTTGACCCAATTGAGCGCCTGATGGATATAAACTTGCCTCGTCAATTAATAATATATAATTTTAGCTTTTTCTTTACATTTTAAAATGCATTTTTTAAAGTTTGTGCAGGGAGTGTCAACATTTTTATTCAAAACAATAGTTATTGAGGGCAAACATTACTTTTTCATTTTTATGTAATTTTCTTTAGCTCTTTAAATTTGATTATTTTAGTTTATTAATGATAACTTTTAAATATTATTTATAATGAAAATTAGCTGTTTTAATAATATATTTATTTAAATTATATTAAATCATCCTGCAGCCCTCTTGGAAGTTTGCTGAGGCCCCCTAGTGTGTCCAGGACCCCTCGTTGAGAACCACTTCTGTAGTGGGAGACTAAAAAGAGTGTAAAACACAGCACAAGAGTCAAAAGGTCCATCTTAATGTGTATCGCTGAAGAAGCAGTGCTTTAAAGTGGGATGAAGAAATGACAGAAGGAATTTAAAGACACTTTTAAGAAAGCAAGGAAACAAGGCAGAAAGGTAGACATGAAGGAAGGAAGAAAGGAAATAAGGAAGGAATTTAAAAACAGCTTTTTTTCTGAGAAGGAGAGAAGGAAGGATGGAAGGAAACAAGAATGGAAGAAAGGTAAGAAGGAAGACTGGAAGGGAGAACTAGAGAAAGAGAAAGAAAGCCTTTCTGAGAAGGAAGGAATTCAAAGACATCTTTGAGAAAAGAAGAATGAAAACAAGGCAGAAAGGCAGGAAGTAAGGAGTTTAAAGACAGCTTTTCTGAGAAGGAAGTAAAAAAATCTAAAACGCCTTTAAGAAAAGGAAACAAGTCAGAAAGAAGTAAAGAATTTAAAGATGCTGCTTTTCTGAGAAGGAAGGAAAGAAAGAAAGAAAGGAAGAAAGAAAGAAAGAAAGAAAGAAAGAAAGAAAGAAAGAAAGAAAGAAAGACATTTAAAAAACAGCTTTTCTGATAAGGAAGAAAGGAAGGGAGGATGTAAGGAAGGCAGGAAGGGAGAAAGGAGGAAAGCTTTCCTGAGAAGGAAGGAAGGAATGAAGAAATGAAGGAACGAAGGGAGGAAAGAAGAAATGAAGGAAGGAAGCAAGGATACAAGGTAGGAAAGAAGAAATGAAGGAAGGAAGGATAGAAGGAAGGAAGCAAGGATAGAAAGAAGGAAGGAAGGAAAGAGGGAAGGGAGCAAGGACAGAAAGAAGGAAGTAAGGAGGGAAGGAAGCAAGGATAGAAGATAGGAAGGAAAGGAAGGATGGAAGGAAGAAAGCAAGGATGGAAGGAAAGTAGGAAGGAAGAAAAAAGAAAACTTTTCTGAGAAGGAAGGAATGAAGGAAGGGAGAAATGAAGAAAGGAAAGACGAAAAGAAAAGAAAGAGGGAAGGAAGCAAGTTTAAAAAGTGGGAAGGAAGAAAGCAAGGAAGGAAGGAGGGAAGGAAGCAAGGATAGAAGGTAGGAAAGAAGGAAGCAGGGATAGAAGGTAGGAAGGAAAGGAAGGAAGGAAGCAAGGATAGATAGAAGGAAGGAAGGAAAGAGGGAAGGAAGCAAGGATAGAAAGAAGGAAGGAAGGAAAGAGGGAAGGAAGCAAGGATAGAAGGAAGGAAGGAAGAAAGGAAGGAAAGAGGGAAGGAAGCAAGGATAGAAGGAAGGACGCAGGGATAGAAGGTAGGAAGGAAAGGAAGGAAGGATAGAAAGAAAAGTAGGAAGGGAGAAAGGAAGAAAGCTTTTCTGAGAAGGAAGGAATGAAGGAAGAGAGAAATGAAAAAAGGAAAGACGGAAAGAAAAGAAAAAAGGAAGGAAGCAAGTTTAGAAAGTGGGAAGGAAGGAAGAAATGAAGGAAGCAAGTTTAGAAGGTGGGAAGGAGGGAAGGAAGAAAAGACAGAAGGAAAGAAAGAAGGAAGGAAGCAAGGATAGAAAGAAGGAAGGAAGAAAGGAAGGAAAGAAAGAAGGAAGGAAGCAAGGAATGAAGGAAGGAAGCAAAGATAGAAGGAAGGAAGAAAGGAAACAAGGAAGGAAGCAAGGGAAAAAGGAATTTAAAGACGCACCTCTTCTAAGAAGGAAGGAAGAAACAAAGAAATCAGGAAGGAATTTAAATATGCAGCTTTTCCAAGAAGGAAGGAAGAGTAGAAGGAAGGAAGGACGGAAGAAAGAGAAACCAGTTAACTTCACTAACTGCTATTCCCTTATGATATATTAGTAAGCATGCATGTACAAACACACTAGTCCAGACCACTGCAGTGGAAACAATTTATACCAGTATAATGAACTCATACAGGGTCAGGCGATTGCTGCAGTCTGCTTTACTCTCTCACTTACTCTCTCTCTCTCTCTCTCACACACACACACACACACAAGCACATATACACTGCATTCAAGGAGTGTTATAAGAGAAGAATCCACAAAAGCCAAAACACACACAGACAGAGAGACAACACTCAGATGAGGCTGTTCTCTTCTCTTACTACTGGTCTGTAATATCAATCAAACACTGTAGCAATATGCTCTACGTCTTATATTATATATTTCTGTGTGGGAAACACTTTATGAATAGAAACTACAGTCCTATTGAAACAAACTAGTTCCCTCAGGCCAGCAAAGTCGTGTTTCACAAACGCACTTTGTCATTTCAATCCTGTTTGAATCGAACACGTCTGTGTAAATAACAAATTACTTACTTTCTGGAGTTAACTCAGGTATCCTCTGAGAAATCTAATTCTGTCTGGATAGAAATGACTGTTGTTGTCACAACGCTTCACCTCATCTTGCTGTCGAATTCTGCAATGAAGGCTAAATTTCTCGTTGTGTGCAAATCCTGACTGCCTGATGCACCTTCTTTGTGGATTTAAACCTTACTGACAAAACATAACAGTTGGTGGTTCACACACTGCTAAAATCCCATCTGACATGAACATTAAATTAATATGGAAAGTCCAATCAAGAAACACTGCAAAAAATATCTGTAAAATCCAAATATTAGACATATACTTTTGAGAAAAGACATTCTAATCCTATCTGAATGAAATGACAGACATCCAATGATAATAATCATAATTCCAGAGTATAGCACATTAACCTGGTTTTGCTCAACCAGATTTAATACTAAAGTAAACCAAAAAGTATTTTTAACTCCCATTTAAAAGTTATATTTTGTATAACCCTAACTAAGCAAAATGATAAGGTTGGTTTAATACAGCACTTAATTATTTCTATTTAGCATTTGTTTTTCTTAGCGGCTTGCAGACCTAATTTTGAGTCACGATCCACCAGTTGAGAACCACTGGTTCAGAAAACGAAGCTGCTTTATGTCTCATAACTCACACAATTAAAAGCAAGCAACACATACATGGCTTTCTGTTAATCTTATAGGACAAACAGTATATTTTGGGGGGTTGTCTGATTCGCTGCATCTTTCAGCTCATTTACTGTCTCTGTCTGTCTGTCTGTATGATGGAGGGATGTGTCAGAGGGGAGTTCTGCACTGGAGGTTGACTGTCAGTAATGAGCTTCCTCAGGTGTGGCAGACAGGGAGGAAGGTGCAAGCCAAAGAGAAGATGACTGGAGATCAGGAATGAGGGATTGATGTGTAGAGAGAGATTGAGAGGTTGAATCAGATAAAGGTGAGGCAGAGGGCACAAGTCAAACATGCCACATTTACTTTTAACTAGAAAAGAAAGAGTGTACGTGCAAGTGCGCGCACGCACAGATATTCACTGGCCCTGTACACTGACACCAGTTGGTAGCCAGAACACGTTTCTCCAAACAAGCAGCTCCAAACCTGTACTAGCTCAGGGTGGATACAGAGTCTTCGGCATCACACACACATACACAGACTGTCTGAGAGGAATGGGGTGAATGTCAGTAAAACAGAAAGAAGCAGTTTAGATATCAGATTTTAACATTCAACACACTCGCCAGTACAACACCCTTCAGTTTAAACAGACAGTGAAAGAGTTAGTCAGTGGATGAGTAAGCTATGGAATGTATGAATGAGTTTAATATGCATGAAGGAAATAACTGATTAACTATAAAAAAGGGTAAAGATAAAAAGGGTTTGTTAAAAAAATAATGCCAAAAAACACGTCTTTCTATTGGTGTTACAGGCTGCACACAACAACAAGCTACATAGCATCACCAGTGTAGTCCAATTCACAAACAAATGACTCCTGACAGATTCTTTAGTAAATCATATCATACTGTACCAAGATGACAGACTGATCTCGACTGAGAGATAGATAGATAGATAGATAGATAGATAGATAGATAGATAGATAGATAGATAGATAGATAGATAGATAGATAGATAGATAGATAGATAGATAGATAGATAGATAGATAGATAGATAGATAGATAGATAGATAGATAGATAGATAGATAGATAGATAGACTGATTGACTGACATACTGATAGAACGACAGATAGACAAATAGACCTACAGACAGACAGATAGATTGAATGGCAGAACGATAGATGAATGGATAGATATAACGATATATAGACAGACAAATAGATATAACGATATAACGATATAACGATATAACGATAGATAGACAGACAAATAGAATGACAGAACAATACATAGATGGATAGATGGATGAATGGACAGACCAATAGATAGATAGATAGATAGATAGATAGATAGATAGATAGATAGATAGATAGATAGATAGATAGATAGATAGATAGATAGATAGATAGATAGATAGATAGATAGAATGACAGAACAATAGATTGATGGATGGATGGATGGATGGACCAATAGATAGATAGAACAATATAACGATAGATAGGCAGACAGACAGACAGACAGATAGACCACCAGATAAATAGAACGATAGAATGACAGAATGATGGATGGATAGACAGACCAATAGATAGATATAACGATATAATGATAGATAGACAGACAGACAGACAAATAGACTACCAGATAAATAGAATGATAGAACGACACAATGATAGATTGATGGATGAATGGACAGACCAATAGATAGATAGATAGATAGATAGATAGATAGATAGATAGATAGATAGATAGATAGATAGATAGATAGATAGATAGATAGATAGATAGATAGATAGACAGAACAATAGATTGATGGATGGATGGATCGATGGATAGACCAATAGATACAATGATAGAACAATAGATTGATGAATGGATGGATGGATGGATAGACCAATAGATAGATACAACGATAGAACGATAGATAGACAGATAGTCAGATAGACCACCAGATAAATAGAACGATAGAATGACAGAACGATAGATTGATGGATGGATGGATGGATGGATGGATGGATGGATGGACCAATAGATAGATACAACGATAGAACGATAGATAGACAGACAGACAGACAGTCAGATAGACCACCAGAAAAATAGAAAGATAAAACAACACAACGATAGATGTAGAGCTGGGCGGTATGACCAAAAATTTATATCACGGTATTTTTCAAAATTATACGGTATCACGGTATATGACGGTATTTTTTTTTTTTCATGCATGACTAGGTGTTAACCACATTTCCTAATAAATTAGAGAATAATTACTGCAGTATATTGGCTTACATTGACCGGACTAGTATTAACCCAGGTTTGATTGGTCTCACAAAATGCTGCTGTTCACAAAGAAGTGACAGTGGCACTCATAATTGTAATGAGGTGAAGAAATCAGAATTCATGATTTGCAGTCAAAATACACAACACTTTATTGTGCATTCTTCACAAGTTCACATTTACAAGTCTACGCGTTTCTCTTCCAGCAGGAGGCGCTGTCAGAATGGTAGTATACAAAGTAGCGCAACAAATGATTTTGAAACGTGCAGGGCTCATATTTATTCAATGGATAGCCTTTTGAAGTTTCATCGCAATTCTTGTCTTTCAGTCCCCACATTTTAGACCACCTGAAATCATAATTATGACTTTCATAACCCCCTAATAACACTGCAGTCATCAATGAAAATTAAGAGCTTTATTTAAGACTTTCAAAAACAAACCTTACACAAAATACGTTTCTTTTTATTTATTTTTCCCACCATGTTCGGGGCACAAGAAAAATATTAAGGGACTAAATTAATATCAGCATATAAAGTATAATTGTCTCTCATTGTCTGAAAGAATGCACATCAGATGCTGAAAGTCAGTTTTTACTTTCACTTTAACATATTGATCAGTTTCCACGTTGCTTGTGTGATATATCCATTGGCTTTAAAGCATAAATATTAATAAAAATACAGTATATAGAAAAGACATATCTTTAAAATATTGCGACGTAACACCAACGTAAAGCCATTGTTTTTCTCTCACTGAAAGCTACATCTGTCTGCGCACAATGCGCCGATCTCTGCTCTCATCTCTGCAGACACACCCCCTCTTGAAATTTTGGCATTACAAGTTTTGCAAATCGCTAACCCTGGGTCTTTCTCAGATATACTGAAATATGTCCACACCTCAGATGTGTTGCTTCAGACAAGCACGTGCAAGCTGCGGTTTCTGTTTGCGTCAACATACGTGTTCCCAGCGCTTTGTACGCACACACTCACCGGTATTGGGGTATATGAAAAATGAATATCATTTAAAAAAAAAACACCGGTATTCGGTATGAAAAGGTATACCGCCCAGCCCTAGATAGATGATGGATGGATGAATGGATGGATGGATGGATGGATAGACCAATAGATAGATACAATGATAGAACGATAGACAGATAGAGATAGATAGATAGATAGATAGATAGATAGATAGATAGATAGATAGATAGATAGATAGATAGATAGATAGATAGATAGATAGATAGATAGATAGATAGATAGAACAATGGATGGATAGACAGACCAATAGATAGATAGATAGATAGATAGACAGACAGACAGATAGACCGACAGATAAATAGATAGACAGAACGACAGAACAATAGATGGATGGATGGATGGATGGATGAATGTATGGATAGATGGATAGACAGACCAATAGATAGATAGATAGATCATCAGGAGGCTGTTGTCTACACGCTCTAGTTCTCTTCCTCTCCTCCTCCTCCTTTCATTCTCTGGAGAGCAGAACTTGCTAACACACAGCTGGGCCTGCAGTGTGTCCTGCCAGCTCTGTAATGCAGCTCAGGTGAGACGGCGATGGGGTTGGCCAGGGTCGAGCTGCATGCATCTTTATGAGCTCGGTAATGCAATGATAACTTCTCATTTCCACATTTACATCAGCTGCTTCAGCACTGAGGGTCTTTTGTCTCTGCTAAAGAAAGACGTCTTTCTACCGTCTGTCACATGACCATCTCTGGCCTCCAGGCTTCACTAAGCACACACACAGTGCATTAGGTTTCACCTCAGCTCGGTAAAAACAGAATGAATGACTGAAATCTAGGCTAATGCTTGACCTGAGCACACACCACTGCACACACCGCTGTGCCACAAATTGACAGTTCATATGTGCGTGGGTTTGCGAGCATGTTCAGGCACGTGCATTTGTAGATGTTTGATCAACCCAGCAGGAGAGGTCAGTGCAACAAATGAAACAATGTCAGTATATAAGCGGATTACTGCCCTCACCAGCCCCCCGTGCGAGCAGGAGATGGCGCAGTCCGGCAGCTAAATGGCATGGACAGTCAAAAATTCCCACAATTTCACAAAAACAAAACCATAATGACAGAAAAACAACTTTGAACCACGTTGGCCCAGACAAATTGGAAGAGAAAACAGTGTAGGCACCACTTAAGAGTGCCAGGGAATATGACTACTTCAAATTCTCTCACACACACTATTTTTAATCCTCAAATATCAGTTTGCTACACTGAACAATTATTCACCAAAAACAACTAGTAATGTCCAATTCACAAACTAAACACTCCTTCAAAACTCTCTTTAGTGATTCAATCCAACTTTCTCACAAACCATATGATAGTAATATATGATAATCAGTCCATACCAAGTAGTCCAAATTTTGAAGTTTATTTTTTTAGTGATTAGCTCTACTGTATGTACAGTATTAGCACTGCAAAACTAAAAAAAAAAATATGGCTGCTGTGCGTAATGCAAGAGTAATATATACAGTTGAGGTCAAAAGTTTACATACACCTTGCAGAATCTGCCAAATATTACTTGTTATAGTAAAATAAGAGGATCATACAAAATACATGTTATTTTTTATTTAGTACTGACCTGAATAACATATATTTCACAAAAGAGATGTTTACATATAGTCCACAAGAGGAAATAATAGTTGAATTTGCATACGCTTGATTCTTAATACTGTGCTGTTACCTGAATGATCAATTTTTTTGTTTTGTTTTGTTTAGTGATAGTTGACCTTGAGTTCCTTGTTGGTCCAAAACAGTTAAACTGCCCGCTGTTCTTCATAAAAATACTTTAGTTCCAACAAATTCTGTAGTTTTTTAGCATTTGTGTATTTGAACCCTTTCCAACAATAACTATATGATTTTGAGATCCATCTTTTTGAGACAAATGAAGTTCAAACACTCACTGATGTTTCAGAAGAAAAAACTATGCATTAAGAGTCAGGGGTGTAAACTTTTGAACAGAATTAAGATGTGTACATTTTTCTTATTTTGCATAAATATCATATTTTTTTCATTTAGTAAGATAGATATTTCTTCAGAAGATACGTGTTTCCCAGAAGACAAAATAAATTTACCCTGATCTTCTAAATCAAAAAGTTTTCACCCCCCGGCTCTTAATGCATCGTGTTTCTTTCTGAATCATCAGTGAGTGTTTGAACCTTCTGTAATAGTTGCATATGAGTGCCTCAGTTGTCCTCAGTGTGAAAAGATGGATCTCAAAACCGTACAGTCAGTGCTGGAAAGGGTTCAAATACACAAAAATGCTGAAAAACCAAAAAAATTGTGGGACCTGAAGGATTTTTCTGAAGAACAGCAGGCAGTTTAACTGTTCAGGACAAACAAGGGACTAAACAAACAAATGAAAAAAAAACAAAACAAAAAAAAACAGCTGTGGATCATTCTGGTAACAGCACAGTTTTAAAAATCAAGTGTATGTAAACTTTTGAACAGGGTCATTGGGTCACTATTTTTTTCACTTGTGGACTATATGTAAACATGTTTTTTTTTTATGTGAGATATCATGTATTTTGTATTATCCTCAAATTTTGGTAAAATTATTAACATTTTGCAGATTTTGCCAGGTGTATGCAAACCTTTGACCTCCACTCTCATAGCTAACATAACTTTTTCTCAGGACAACTGAAGAAGAATTACATTATTCAAATCAGAAACCCCAAAAGGAATCACAAAGTTTTAAAGAACTTTTCAACAGGTCAGTTTATATATAAATGAAAAAAAGCACTATTACTATTAAAATGACACACAATGATTTACGGTAACACTTTTGAGCCTTTAGCCATACAAAAAGGAACTGAATCAGAAAAAAAAAGAACTGAATCAGAAGAATTTGAACAGGTTTGATCTAATAAATTAGATTTCCCAATGATTCAAATAACTGTATTCCAATCAAGCTTTGAAGGAAAGTTTCTCCCAAAAATGGACAAGATATTCAGGGATTATCAGTGAAAAACAACTTAAATTCTAGTCTGTTCCTCATACAAAGCTATCGTAAGGCTTTAGAAGGCTACAGCACAATATAATCATATGAAACTTTAATGGTACTTTTATGACGCTTGTTTGTAAGTTTTTAAGGCTTGAGAGCAAACACTCAATCTAATATTCAAGTTAAAATGATAAAAATTGGAAAAAAACATATTGTTCAAGCTCTAATCTGAATATTTGTGCCCTCAGTGTCTATGATGTTATCAAAGGTATCATTATAAGCAAAAGAGCAGCATGAATATTCTGCTAAAAATGTCCACTTGTGTTCCAGTGAATAAAAAAAAATCATTAGAATGACATTACTGTGAACAAATGCTGACAGATTTAAAATTTTCGGGGGAACTAACCCTTTAATAAGCACAAGTGTGGATTATTCATTGATTATGACTTTTTCATTTCATTCGCTGCCGTGATACGGTCACACAGGGTGACGCTGTCAGACGTGTGGTATTATCGTCGTCATCTAAAGAAAGGCTCTCGTCTAATTGAATGGAATAGAGGATTCAAACTGACATGATGATGCTGAAATTGGTACGAAGCCAACATTGATTTCCATTTATTGCGCTAATGGCTCATTTTGATTTAGGCCATAACTCTGACTCTCCAGGAGAGATGAGAGGAGATCTCGTTCGTGGAGGCCAGACGGGCCAAAAACAGCAGCATTAACATGATGAGAGGGGAGTTGATTGGACTGGCTGGTAATTGCGGCGCATCGCCGTGTGTGTTTATGAGAAGTGTTGTTGATCTGTGAAGAGCAGAGGAGGTTACGGTCATGTAAACTCTCCCAGAGCTTCATGCTTCTCATGATTACTGTCGTCATCATCATCATCTATCCAAACAGCTCAATGACACCTCAACATCTTCAGCATTTCAGGAACCATTAGGCAGCAGATGCGACTAGCTAATAATCGCTTTCTACAAGGCACAAACTTCCTCTGCAGGGCACAAGGTGGCTTAGAAAACCGAATCCTACATAAGGATGCCATTTCCATCTCAGAATGACTGAATTTCTTCCTGAAGAAAGCCTTGTGTCTTACCTTAGTGTGAAGCTTCGACAGCTGTTTTTCATCCAGGTGGGTCTGTGTGTACACTCGCCTCTTGTAGCGAAACTGCCAAAACCAAAAAACAGCATGGATTAGGTTTACATTACTATGGATATCACAATTTTAGTCTTCATTAAAGCGCACACGCTAACATTCTTTAGTGATTGTCATGTTTGCTGAAACTGTGTTCGAGTGTGAACTACTTTAATCATAACTGTGAGCTGCTAAAACATCTGCACATCTACATTACAGCTGCGCTCAGGATCACACAGTCGGAGAACAGAGAACCTGCTGTGAATCAACAAACTGCACATTCAGTCAAAACACGATGCAAACAAGCAGAACTGCATGAGGAACAAGACAACAGGAGTCCTTTGAAACACTTGGACAATTTTAGAAAGGGAAAAAATACAATAACAGCATAAAAATGGATAAATTATTCTTATATTGTCTAACTGGGAAACAAGAAGTGAATCAGATTTTTTGTTTTTGAACATTTAAAAAAAAAAACATCTAAACAATTACACAGCCCTAAAAGGGATAGCAGTAAATGTGTTTGTCATCATTTAGCCACCCTTATGTCATTGCTAACCTGTATGAATTATTAGGTGTAATGGCACCTAATGATCCGCTGGTGTTCCTATTATTATTAAAATTCCTCAGTTCAAGTCTATGGCAGCCCATAGAATCACTTTCAGGAAAGTTAGGAAATTTAGCACACTGATAGAGGCCGGTCTCATCATTAACCGCAGCAAATTTGGTGTCTCTACATCAAACTCTCTAGCACCACCACTTGTCCAAAACTTCACTTATGTTTATACTAATGACGTAAAAAATTATTTTTTCCTCTGAATCCTTTGCTCATGCCGGGTCAAATGGGAAATTTAAAATTTGTAAAGTCTAAATTGTTTGCTCTTTTTTTAATAGTACAAAAACATACTTTTTCGAACTCCTCCTAGACTGTTTGTCTGATTTTCACCTAAATGGGCTCAGATCATCTTTAGACCATGCTGCCAAAAACGTATATAATTCAAGTTGATTAGTCAAACTGTTCTCAAATAATGCGCAAATGAAATCAAATGAAAAAACAGACACCAATTTTGCCATAATCAGCCGAAATTCCTGTCTGCTATTTTGATTGATTTGAAAACCTACTTTTTTAAACTCCTCCTAGACTGTTTGTCTGATTTTCACCAAAATGGGCTCAGATCATCTTTAGACCGTGCTGCCAAAAACGTATATAATTCATGGTGATTAGTCAAACTGTTCTCAAATAATGTGCAAATGAAATCAAATAAAAAAACAGATACTAATTTTGCCATAATCAGCCAAAATTCCTGTCTGCTATTTTGATTGATTTGAAAACCTACTTTTTAAAACTCCTCCTAGACTGTCGGTCCAATTTCCTCAAATTTGATTTAGATCACCTTCAGACCATACTGACAAAAAGGTATGGATTTCGTCTCAATGTATATGAAATGGTTATCGTGTAATACATCAATGAATTTGCTGGAATGATGCTAAAATGTATCTGAGGCTGTATCTCTGCAAAGTTTTGACATATTTACATCAAACTCTGTATATGTCATAGTCACCTCACACTGACCACGCCACATCACTTCAGTAACAGAGCCACCTATTGGTTAAAATTGATAAACCATGCATTAACCATTAATAATAAAAATGTACATAGATACCAATTTTCCTGTGGTCAGCTGAACTTCTTGTCCGCCAATTTGATTTATTTTGAAAACCTTCTTTTTCGAACTCTTCCTAGACTAGAGGTCTTCAACCCTGTTTCTGGGGACCCACTATCCTCAAGAGTTTAGCTACAACCCTAATCAAAGACACCAGAAGGGGCCAATTAAGCTCCTCAAGACTGCTTGAAAATTGCAGGCAGGTGTGCTGAAGCAGGTTGGAAATAAACTTTCCAGAAGAGTGGGTCCCCAGGAGCAAGTTTGAAGAACTCTGTCCTAGACTGTTGGTCAAATTTTCACCAAAACCGAGTCAGATCATCTTCAGACTGTGGTGATAAAAAGTTATGGATTTTGTGTTGAAAGTAGGGCTGTCAAAATTAACGCGTTAATCGCGCGTTAACGCAAATTCATTTTAACGGCACTAATTTTATTAACGCGCGATTAACGCAGCGCGCATTTCTGTTTGACCCACTACCTAGCCCATAGTTAAAGAAATGGATGCAGTGCTGCCAACCTAGCGAAAAGTGTCTAGCAACAATACATAAACACATAATTGGACAAACCCAATATAGTTTCTGAGGCTCTTCGGTTTTTCTGAACGTGCGTGAGGTCTCCCAATGAATGCGCGCGCACCTCCCTCTCTTTATATCTGCGTCTGCTCTGTTCAGTGAGCGGCAGTGGAGCAGCGCTTTCAGTTAAAACAGATATTATGTTCATTCCAGTGCTTGAAGTGGGCCGGTGTTGTGCCCATTTTCGACCCCTGCCAAATTATTACCCCCTCTCGTTGAAATCGCTACCTGATTGCCTAATCCTAACCCCACCCCTAATCCTAACCCCTCCCCCACACCTAACCCTAAACCTACCAATACTAGGGGGGTAGTAATCTGGCGGGGGTCAGAATTTGGCATAACACCGGCACTTCTGCCATATTTAATGAATGCAAGCGGAGTCGGGCTACGTTAGGATTGTTGCTGTGGGGTTGATGCGTAAAGCCACATACGAGAATGCACGCGAAAACGGCGTATTAAATGCACGTCAAACACATGCATAATTGCATATCATATGTACGCCAAAGTTAATTTCAGCTTGTTAATAGCACGCCAAATAGAAACAGAAAGTCGTGCTAGTGCGCATTTGCATGAGACCAGGCTCTCCAATCAGTACATTATAACCAAAACAATACATTAAAACATAAAAGAAGCAGGTTTTTGGGATCACATAACTTTAAATGGCTAAACTCCTAAAAAGTCAATGGATCCTGAAGGCATTCAAACAGGAAGTTAAAAACAACGATAATAATGCAGGGAATAGTGACTTATGTCCAGATGCCGGTAAATGATTCTTTTCAGTGATTGAATCATGATCATAATTCAGGATTTTTTTTCAGTTATTATTTCATATTACTTTGGTTGTCTGATAACAGAAATATTACATCAAAACAATGGAAACAGTTTTGTTGAGAACTTGGCTGCATCAAATGACAGTATGTGGGCACCAAGAGGCAAACAAATGTAATAATAAATGTAGATTTTGCATGTTCAGAAGAAGTGAGCTGCCCTGTCCTGCAAATATGTAAACAGGCTTGTGTAAGTAAATTGCTCAGTGCAAAGAAAGAGAAGTAATGGGAACCTGGTGTTTCTATGTTCTTTTTTTCATGTGTCTAATAGACATATTTTATTTGTGAATAAGTTATTTGAAAAACATCTATGACATTTGAAACAAGTTAGTCTAGTCAAGTATGGTTTCACTGATAATAAACACATATTTGCTTAAAGCATCCATGCCCATGTTGATTAGAGTATTAAAAACTTTAAAAAGTGTTAATTTAAGGTACATTTACAACAGATAAAAATGTGTGATTAATCGCGAGTTAACTCAAGACAACCATGCGATTAATCGCAATTAAAAATTTTAATCGACTGACAGCCCTAGTTGAAAGACAAAACCGGTTTTGTATAGCAAAGCAACAAATTTGAGGCATGATGCCAGATTCCGACTGAGGCTGTATCTCTGCAAAGCTTTGACATACTGACACCAAACTTTGTGTATGCCATTGTCACCTCACACAGAGCACACCAAATCAATTTGATAACAGTGCCACCTATTGGACAAAAGTGATAAGCCTTTAAATCAAATTACTAGTGTTTGTGTTTATAATTTTTCAGCCATTTTGACTAAAATCACTTTAAAATGATGTACTCTTAAATTACTCATTGCTTCAGTTGGTCTGATGAGTGCTTGACCCCTTAATTGCTGCTTGCAGCTATATTTATTTTTATTTTCCATGCTATTAGACCAGAGTTTTCAGGCTTCAAAAAGGACGTAAAGGCACCATAAAAGTGGACAAATTTGCTAGCTGTTCTAGGAACAAATTAAAAATGTATGTCAATGTTCACTGGTCTATTTCATTCATAAACTCTTATTAATGTGCCAATGAGATTTTACTAAACGGTGACTTCAATTTCAGGCTGTATGTCATAAACTTTGTTTGAGGTTTGAGGGTGAGTAAAAAATGACTGAATTTATTTTTTATGTGAACTATCGCTTTAAATACCATGAAAAATGATAAGACAAAAACTCTTCTTGAGGAAAAAAAAACTTTTCAACCATGACAACAACGCCAAAGTTGAAGAAACTCAGAGGCAGACTGAAAACTCAAAATAATGTATCGCTGTCAAACTCAAGGCCATTAACAAAAGCCTCAGGAACAACTGAGTCAAAATGTCATGATCAAACAGAAAACAAGTCAAAAGCTTACAAACAACAAGAGTGAACAGATCTTACATGCTCAGAACTCACCACAGGATCCCGCTGCTGCGCTACGCATCTCTCAGGCTGTGGGCAGTAGCAGTACAAACGAGCCGACACTATAATTCTCAGCACTACCCAGAATTCCTCTGTCCTGCACCTCTGCGCCATCTATCCCAAAGCATGACACCAACTACAACATCATACTGCAAAACATCACTGCGAAATCACCATGAACTGGAGCTGCAAAAGCGGGCGCTGTACACAAAACCACGTGCCCGTGAAGAGGGCAGGGCCTCGCGGACACTCGCAGCTCCATCCCTCTCTTCCACTGAGATCTGACCAGTCACATCTCTTCATTACTGTGTGCTGTATCTGTCCATCTACGTGTCTATCTTGCAATCTCAGGCGGGCTCTGTTCACTATGGGAGTTGGGTTTGTCGGGCCAGCGTGTTGCGGATCTATAGACCTGCTAGAGTGTCGATAGACCGTCTGCTGTGCAGTGATGGTGCCTGAACTACCGGGACGGTTCTGAGCTGTATGAAGCGTGTCAACGCTTAGCCAGAAGCAATGAGAGCACAATAAACGACTGTGGACTGTTCACGTGCATCGGGTTGCTTTGGGGAATGATGAAACAAACAAACACAACGCCTCTCCTTCTGGTGTCTCACACACGTGGTATATCACTCACGTTTGACACTTTATCAGACACTGGGTGCATATTCATTTATACTTTTATAATTTATAATAATATTAGAATAATCTTGATAATTTTTGTGAGCCTCATGTTCTAACCAGAAATGTTGAGTGACATGCAACAAGTTTTGTTCGTCTCTTGGTTTCTATTTCATCACATTGTTTAGCCCACAAAGAAATCGGATTTGTCCAAAATATCCTCGACATTAAATAATACCGTTCAAAAGTTTGGGGTCAGTACATTTTTATTGTTTCTTTTTTTTTTTTTTAGATATTAATACTTTTATTCACCAAGGATGTATTAAGTTAATAATTAAAAGTTTATTAAAAGTTAATAATAAATAATTTACATTGTTATAAAATATTTATATTTTGAATAAACACTGTACTTTTTAAACTTGTTATTCATGAAAGAATCCTGAAAAAAAATCACAGGTTCCAAAAAATATTTGGCAGCACAACTGTTGATATTATCCAACATTGATCATTCTAATAATAAATCAGCATATTAGAATGATTTCTGAAGGATTATGTGACACTTAAGACTGGAGTAACAGCTGACAAAAATTCAGCTTTTCATCACAGGAATAAATTCTATTTTAAAGTATGTTAAAATAAAAAAACATGTTTTATTGTAAAAACATTTTGCAATATTACTGTTTTTTTCTGTATTTTTAATCAAATAAATGCAGCCTTGATGAGCATAAGAGACTTCTTTAAAGACTATTACAAGTCTTACTGACCCCAAACTTTTGAACAGGAGTGTACATCAAATGTTCTAATGGATGGACAGATAGACCAATGGACAGACAGACAGAAAGATAGATAAACAGATAGATAGATAAACCAATGAATAGATGGATGGATGGACAGATAGAGAAAGACCAACGGACAAACGGAACGGACGGACGGACGGACGGACGGACGGACGGACAGACAGACAGACAGACAGACAGACAGACGGACAGACAGACGGAAGGATAGATAGAGAAAGATGGACGGACGGACGGACGGACGGACGGACGGACGGACAGACGGACAGACAGACAGACAGACAGACAGACAGACAGATAGATAGATAGATAGATAGATAGATAGATAGAGAAAGACCAATGGACAAACAGACAGACAAACGGAAGGACAGACAGACAGACAGACAGACAGACAGACAGACAGACAGACAGACAGACAGACAGACAGATAGATAGATAGATAGATAGATAGAGAAAGACCAATGGACAAACGGACGGACGGACGGACGGACGGACGGACAGACAGACAGACAGATAGAGAAAGACCAATGGACAAACAGACAGACAAACGGAAGGACAGACAGACAGACAGACAGACAGACAGACAGACAGACAGACAGACAGACAGACAGACAGACAGACAGACAGACAGACAGACAGACAGACAGATAGATAGATAGATAGATAGATAGATAGATAGATAGATAGATAGATAGATAGATAGAGAAAGACCAATGGACAAACAGACAGACAAACGGAAGGACAGACAGACAGACAGACAGACAGACAGACAGACAGACAGATAGATAGATAGATAGATAGATGATTGCTGCATTACATCTGTTTAGGACTCAAGTGTTGTGCTGACTGAGTGTAGGATTTGTAGGTTATGTCAGTAAGTCTATAACAGAGTCAAACATATTTAGAGGCTAATATAGATGTGTGTCTTCAACTGACGGCAAACAGGTTGAGACATTAATTCATGCTTGCCATGGTTTATGGCACCTAGGAGACATTCATAATAAATTTAGTGCAGCTCCAAATTCAGCAACACATTCAGAAAGGGCCTAACTGCATAAAGGCAATGATTTCTTTCTGTCATTTATCTGCTCACAACAGAAATATGGAGAGGCCATTTTTCAGAAGCCGACTCTTGTTTGCTCTCTCCCTCTCTCAAATGCTCTTTTCTCCACAGACCCCAAAAGTCAAAATTGGAATGATAAATCAGGTGAAATGACAATCGGAGTATTCCTGGCCACACAGGCTGACAGCAGGAGTGGAACAATGGAGATATACTCAGGACGGCAGGGTGCCAAAATGAGATCTGCTGAACAAACTGTAAGCAAGCCAAGCTTTTATTTTATTGGGGCGCATTTTGAGTGTCAAGACCCGGGTGTGAATTATGCTGGGATTTGGGGGCGTGACCCTCTGAGTAGTACTTCAACTACTTAGTACTCTCAAATATATATCCATACAGGTATACACTACCAGTTAAAAGTTTTTGAACAGTAAGATTTATTATGATTTATGAGCAAAAACTGTACAATTTTGAAATATTTTTACTATTTAAAATAACTGTTTTCTATTTGAATATATTTTAATGTAATTTATTCCTGTGATTTCAAAGCTAAATTTTTAGAATCACTACTCCAGTCACATGATCCTCCAGAAATCATTCTAATATTCTGATCTGCTGCTCAAAAAACATTTATTATTAATATTATTATGTTGAAAACAGCTGAGTAGAATTTTTATTTGATGAATAGAAAGTTCAGAAGAACAGCATATATCTGAAATAGAAATCTTTTATAACATTATAAATGTCTTTATAATCACCTTACAATTTAAAGCATCCTTGCTAAAAAAAAAGTATTATTTTTTCATAATTTATTTCAGATAAATGCTGATTTTTGGAATTTTCTGTTCATCAAATAATCTTGAAAAAATTGTACTCAACTGTTTTAAATATTGATAATAATAATAATAATAATAATGTTTATTGAACATGATTTCTGAAAGATCATGTGACACTGAAGACTGGGGTAATGATGCTGAAAATGTAGCTTTGATCACATGAATAAATCACATTTTAAAATATATTCAAAACAGAAAGCAGTTATTTTAAATAGTAAAATTATTTCACAATATTACTGCTTTTGCTGTATTTCGCATTAAATAAATGCAGGCTTGGTGAGCATAAGAGACATCTTTAAAAAAAAAAAAACCCATTAAAAATCTTACTGTTCAAAAACTTTTGACTGGTAGTGTATATATTTCTAGGTAACTTTGCAATAAATTAGTTAACATTGGTTAATGCACTAAATACACACTGGGTACGCAAAACAAGGTAAAAGAGAGAACAATAAAGGTACTACTTAGCAGAAAATCAGTGGAAAAGCATTTTGGGAAATTTACAGCAAGGCCACAATAGACTTGTATGAGTCAGAGAAGACACTCACCTCCAGGTATGGGACGGGAGAGATGGCAGGAAGCGGGTAATCCTTTAGTGTTCGCTGCTCATCCAGGAACTTCCCGGCTTTGCCGTTGTGCGCAGGCTGGAAGAGGCCGTAGTTTAGCACATCCTTCAGGCTCTGGTTGAGTGTGCAGAGGATTCGTTGTTTAGACAACCAGATGGGCGACTCCACATTAAACTTCATGCATTTCTGCAAAGAAAACAAAAGGAGAGACATGATCAGTCTTCAGTGTCACATGACCCTTCAGAAATCATTCTAATATGCTGATTTGCTGCTCGAGAAACATTCTTCAGAGAGTTTACTCAGTGTTGTAACTTTGTGGAGCTTTTGTCCCAAAATCAACACTGAAGATTTGAGAGTGAACCCACTGCCCAATCAAAGAGTCTATCAATAAAAGCCTCTCACCCGTGTCGTTGTCCTCTATACCATTACTAATAACACACAACCCCTGGCCTTTCCACAGCACCCTGATTACTAGAGGCAGAGAACCAGCAGACCACCGGGACAGAGAGAGAAAGCAAGAGTGAGAGAGGCTTTCAGCGCTTTTGTTCGCTTCTTCTCTCAGCAAATACGACATCAAATGTAGCTTTGAACTCTTGTCTACTGCATTTATTTTACCAGAGAGCCCAGTATTAAGGAGACAAAGATGGGGAGGAGAGAGGACATCAGTCTGGAGCACACACACACACACAAGAACATAAAAAGAAAAGCGTCTCAGAAAGTTGTAATTGTGTGCAGAATTCCCCTGAAGTTAAGCCTGCGTTTCGTTCTGTTTTCCCGGGGATAACAACAGCCTCCACCGCGGTCGTTCCTCTTGATTTTCAATCTTAAATTTCATCACTCTTTTCTGTGTTTATCTTTGCTCGTGCTGACAGGCGACTGGAACGCATTCAGCTTTATTTAAACTCATAACAAGAGGAAAACCAGACCGCTGCCAAACGACAAACCTCCATTCAACATACAAATGGAACTGACGCTTCAATACCATAATATAATCGTCACACTTACATTCTTTTTTCTGACAAGAACCTATGGACAAATCAAATGCTAAGAATTTCAATTTTAAGGTCGGGCCAAGTGTGTATGGCATTCAACATTACATATGTATTTTGCATATGTAAGTTTGCAATTTTTGCAAGCTACACATGCATATATACACTAATATATGTTTCCACTCTATATGTGTGTATAATATATATACACTGTAAAAAATTTGCTGTAGTTCTGCAGCTGGTTGCCAGTAACTTACTGTAGATTTTTAATTTATGTTATTTACTGGCAACAGTTTGTTGAAAGTTAAATGAACATTAAACATTAACAAGTCTTTGTCTTTACAGAATAAAACTATAAAATAACAACCTAATGCAAAGCAT